>NC_064857.1:975000-1195000 GCF_024139225.1 Suncus etruscus
AGATTCTGTCTACTGTGAATAATGCTGCAATAAACAGAGAAATGCAAAGGGCTTTTTTTTTGCATGGAGATTTTGGGTTCCTTATGAGGACATATGAGAGCTCTTCTAGCTTTTTGAGGAATATCCACTTTTTTTTTTTTTTTTCAAAAAGATTGGGCCAATCCTCCAGCAGTGAACAAAAGCCCCTTTCTCCCCACATCCATACCAGTACTGGTTGTGATGTGTTCCTATCTCTGTGGTGTGAGATGTTACCTCATTGCTGTTTTGACTTGCATCCCCTGATGATTAGTGATGTGGAGCATTTATATATGCCTTTTGGCCATCTGTATTTCTTCTGAGAGGAAATGTCTATTCTTTTCTTCTCCACATTTTTGCATGGAGTGACTTTTTTTATTTTCCCCTCCTTACTAAGTTCTATTAGTGTTTTGTGTATCTTAGATCGTAACCTATTGTCAGATGGGTATTGGGTAATCACTTCCTGGGACATATTTTTGTTGTTGTTGTTGTTTTGGGCCACACCCGTTTGATGCTCAGGGGTTCCTCCTGGCTAAGGGCTCAGAAATTGCCCCTGGCTCGGGGGGACCATATGGGACACTGGGGGGATCAAACCGTGGTCCTTCCTTGGCTACCACTTGCAAGGCAGACCTTACCTCTAGCGCCACCTCACCGGCCCCATGGGACATATTTTAAATAAAGACACAGAATGGGGTTGAAGAGATAGCACAATGGTAGGCCATTTGCCTTGCAAGCAGCTGACCCAGGACGGATGGTGGTTGGAATCCTGGCATCCCAAATGGACCCCATGCCTGCCAGGAGCAATTTCTGAGCACAGAGCCAGGAGTAACCCCTGAGCGCTGCCAGGTGTGGCCCAAAAATCAAACCAAAACAAAACAAAACAAGGCACATAAATACTTTAAGGATTAAAATAAGATAGTATGTTGTTATTTTAACACAATTATTTTAGCTGTGATGATATCAAACAAATGAGAATATATAAAGGAAATGTAAAACAATTAAAGGGCATTTTATAGTGATGAATTCATTCTCCATGAAAATAAAATAATCTTAACTTTATGTGTCCCTAAAACTGCATCGAATCATGTAGCAAAAAGTGAACTGGAACAGAAGTAAAAGTATAGAAAAATACACCTGTATTGAAATTTTAACATATCCACTTTAGTAATTAAGATCAAGAAAAAGGGGTCAGGGAGGGAAGGGGAAAAAAATAAGATCAGGAAGAAATTCCAACAGAAATTTAAACAACCACAAGATATATGATAGAGCACTTAGCACCAAATAAAAAATGCACAGGAGATATTTCAAATATAGTTGTAGATTAGATGATGTTTTTACTGAAACAGTTAGCTGAAATAAAAGTAAAGGTCTCTAGTCATCTTGCAATTGAATTAACAACTGTTGACAAGTTAGAACAACTTCAAAAGTCTGGTAGTTAAGCTATTATATCCATACCTCTGTCTATACGTGCAGATATGTGTGTGATTTTTATTTTGCTCCAACAACATTATGTAATAGTTTCTGGCATATTTTCCCCTTGAAGATTTTTCTTTTTCTTTTTTTTAAAAATAAATAGATACAGGGGCCAGAGAGATAGCATGTAGATAGTGTGTTTGCCTTGCATGCAAAAGGATGGTGGTTTGAATCTCGGCATCCCATATGGTTCTCCGAGCCTGCCAGGAGTGATTTCTGAGCATAAAGCCAGGAGTAACCCATGAGCACTGCCAGGTATGACCCCAAAACAAAATAAATAAATAAATATACTTTTTAATAAGCAAAACAATTAAATAGATATTTCTTAAGGGATGATGTGCAGATAATTTAACAGGTATATTTAAAAGATTCTACTTTACTAACCTTCAGGAATATATCAATCAAATAAATACATTATTAACAACAACACCTTTTAGGGTTGGCACTTAGAAAGGTAAGTTTAATATGTAAGCTGAAATTCTTCCCTTGATTGGATGTGAAATGGTGGAAACACTGTGGAAAACAATATAGTGGCTTCATATATACATTACAATTACTAATGAATTCATTGACTATTATGAAAATGTGAAGGTGAGATACTTCCTGTCCATTCAATAACTAAACACACATATAATGTTCCATTTTTTCCATATGAAGCTTTATTAATTGATGTGCACTAAATTTTATCAAATAAATTGAAAGTTGGTGTCTATAACAGCTTATGGAATTATTTAAAAATTTAAAAAAATAATTTAAAAATAGGCTTATAGGACCCAGAGTCATAGCACAGTGGAGTAAAGCATTTGCCTTGTCTTGACTCAGGTTTGCTCCCTGGCATCCAAATGGTCCTCCAAGCCTGCCAGGAGTGCTTCCTGAGTGCATAGCTACAAGCAACTACTGAGCACTGCTGGGTGTGGCCCAAATAAATTCTCTTTTTCTTAACATAAAGCATAAAAAATTCTCTTTTTCTTAACATAAAGTTGGTTGCTAGGAACCAACTTTATATGAGCGGGGAGAGGTTCTCTTTAAGGATATGTTTCTGCTGTTGTCCTTGCTTTGCTTCTCTGCCACCTGCTCGCTCTTTCTCAGTATCTGGGTGGGGAGGGTTCTCCCTTATAGGGTGTCTGGGGACTCTCTGTCTCAGGAGAGTAACTGGGGCTCCATCCCTATTGAAAGCCACTACAGACTGAGTGGCTTTTGCCTGTTCTTGTGGAAGGGGAGGTGAAGAAACTCCTGAGTCTTATTTATTGATTCTTCCCCTGAGAGGGTGGCAGAAGAAAAGAGGAATGGAAAGAATTAATATTTAGTTAAATGTGCCTTCCACTTTCTGTTCCAGAAGATAAGGGAGCCCACACTGAACCCCGTGTTTCTGTCTCCTAGAAATTCTAATGTCGAGAGCATTAGCTCTAATTGTTCCCAGCAATATATATATATAACAATATATATAACAATATATATAACAATATCTTTATTTAAACAACGTGATTACAAACATGTTTATAGTTGGGTTTCAGCCACAAAGCACAAAACACGAACACCCCTCTTCACCAGTGCAACCTTTCCGCCACCAATGCCCCCATCTCCCTCCTCCCCTTCCCCTTGCCAGTCTTCCAGACAGGCATACTACTTTTCTCACTCACTACCATTGTCACGATAGCTGTCAGCGTAGTTATTTCCCAAACTGCACTCACCACTTTTTGTAGTGAGCTTCATATCATGGTCCATTCTTCCAGCCCTCATCTCTATTGTCTCTGGGTATTATTACAATAATGTCTTTTATTTTTAAGCCAAGACTAAGAGCTCAGAAAACAGGGCTTTTTCATGCTAAAAGCGCACTCCCCCTTTCCCTTTGATATTCAAAGCTCAATATTTGGGGATATATTAACACTGCAAACAAAGGGAGTTCCCCCAGCTGTCTCATTCTACAACTGACCAGCAAGAATCCTGTTCCAATTGACTTTGGAGGTGCGGCAGGTACGAATTGGGAGAGAGGGAGGTTGCCTTCAACCCTGGAAGACGAAATTCCTTCCTTTCTGAGCAAAGCTGCGGTCTCTTAAGCTTGGAGGCTGCCTCTGCTGGGGCGTGCAGCTGCGCTGGCTACAGGGTCAGCACAGAGCAGTGGCAGCTGCGACAACCCAGAGCTTGCGAGCGCGCCCAGAGCTGAGACTCCCGCCTCCAGCAGATGTGTAAAGGCGAACTCCTTCCTTCTGCCGCCGCATCCTTCATCCTCCACCGTCTGTTTCTCCGAAGGAGCCAGAAAAAGGAAGAAAGAGCCAGGTGAGGAGAGCGCATAGTGGCAGAGGACACAGTGGCAGAGCCTGGGGGTGTTTAGGGGGACCAAAGCTGGCCAGGGCATCATCTTCTGGGCAAGCTGGGACTGCCTGGGAGGACCAATTTGCATCCTTCCCTACCTAGGTAACCCCCCCCCCCCCAAGGGTGCTGCATTCCACAGGTCTCAGTGGGGAGTCCTCCAAAGAACCTTTTTCGTCCCTGTTTGCCTTTCTTTCTGTTCGGCAGTCCAAGGAGGTGAGAAAAGACTGTGGACTCTAGGAGAGGGAACTTGGGGGGAACCCCGGTAGCCCCTCCAAAATAGTTTCATGCCCTTTGGCAAGGGAGGCTCTTTTCTCTGTGTGTGTGTGTGGGGGGGGGGTAGCCTGCCTCCCACTCTATTCAGGCTGCTCCAAACTGAGCTGGGTGGGAAACGTTGCAGAACTGACCTGGGCATAAGTTCTTTTTCTCCTTTGGCTACCCCTACTGGCCTTGCTGCTCCATCCATGTCTGCCTTTGCTAATGCCCATCGCATGTTGCATATTTGCAGGTCTGTGCCCACCCTAGCTTCGTTGAACCGAGAGAAGAGACAGTCCCTGTTGGGGTCTCCAAAGCCAAAGCCGACATGCACAATGCGTCCTCCCTGGGGTTCACCAACAACAGGTCCTGCGGGTCCCTGCCTCTGGGATGCTCCAACGCATCCTTGCGCTGGGATGCGCCCCCTCCTCCTCCTCCGCTACCTCCATCCTTGGCCGTGGCGGTGCCCGTAGTCTACGGGGTCATCTGCTTGGTGGGCTTGGTGGGCAACTCAGCAGTGCTCTACGTGCTCCTAAGAGCCCCACGCATGAGGACAGTCACCAACCTCTTCATCCTCAACCTGGCCATCGCAGATGCGCTCTTCACCCTTGTGCTGCCCATCAACATCGCAGACTCCTTGCTGCACCGCTGGCCCTTTGGGCAGCTCCTGTGCAAGCTCATCGTGGCCATCGACCAGTACAACACCTTCTCGAGCCTCTACTTCCTCACCGTCATGAGCGCGGACCGTTATCTGGTGGTCCTGGCCACCACTGAGTCACGCCAAGTGGCCGGGCGCACCTATGGCGCAGCTCGCGTGGTCAGCCTGGGAGTCTGGGCACTGGTGACACTCATGGTTCTGCCCTTCGTGGTGTTTGCCCAGCTGGACGAGGAGCAGGGCCGGCCACAGTGTGTGCTGGTTTTCCCCCAGCCCGAAGTCCTGTGGTGGAAGGTGAGTCGCCTCTACACCCTGGTACTTGGCTTTGTCATCCCGGTGACCACCATCTGCGTACTCTACACCACCCTGCTCTGCAGGCTGCGCTCCATCAGGCTGGACAATCATGCCAAGGCGCTGGGCCGTGCCAAGAAGAGGGTGACCGTCCTGGTGGTGGCCATCGTGGCTGTGTGCCTCCTTTGCTGGACGCCCTATCACCTGAGCACGGTCGTGGCACTCACCACCGACCTCCCGCAAACCCCACTCGTCATTGCCATCTCCTACTTCATCACCAGCTTGAGTTATGCCAACAGCTGCTTCAACCCCTTCCTCTACGCCTTCTTGGATGACAGTTTTCGCAAGAGCTTCCGACAGTTGCTGGCATGCCGACCCCCCAATGCCTGATGCCATTGCTCTGGACCCAGCCCAAGAGCCCTTCCACCTGCTCTACTATCCCTTGCACACCAGTTGCATTTGTTCCTGCTCTCCAGAAGCCTCAACATGCTGTCCTGGGTCTGTTATCTCAGGGACTGCTCTATTGATAGAGGCTTTCTAATTGTACCTCATATTGCCTTCTAATTAGATGTCTCTTAATTGATTTCTTTGGTTTTCCTGCTAAAAATATGTTTCCCCTTGCCTCCTCATCTGGCTTTCGCTTTCCCTTCCCCTTGGGAGTGAGCTTTGTTTATCCCAATAAATGCTACTCAGGAGGCCTGGAGGAGAAGCTGCCATCTTGGCCCCTGGTTCCACATGGGGGTAGTGACTGGCTTCTGGGTGAACAGCTTGTGGTGTGAGCTTCTGGCCTGCTATTCCATCCCAACTATGTGTGGATTATTTCCTAATTTGGAATTGCTGCTGGACCTGTGTCTCTTGTCCTACCTGAATAGGGGACATGGGATTTCTCTCTCTCTTTGGGGATTGTGGAACATGCAACCCACCATTCAACACTGCTCCACCTTCCGCTCTGAACTCCTAGGTGAAACTTGTGAGAGAAAATTCTGACTGAGGCGCTGGCTACCCTGCCATATTAATATGCCAAGTCCTCTGGGTGGGCTACTACAGGCTGGGGGACACTTTGCCCACCACTCATTACAGCCCAAAGTCTGAGTCAATTCCCAAAGCAAGCGAAGAAAGCACCAGAAAGCAGAGGCACTGGACACGCCCTCCCCTCTTCCCTCTTGCCTAGCCCATGAGATCCGTCGGCCATTCGGATCCAGTGATATCCTAGGCACTATTCTAGGAGGAAAATATCCCCCCTGTATGCTCTTCGACAACATTGCTTGCCAGCAGAGACTGCAAGGTTTTTTGTTATTTTTTTTTTGTTGTTGTTTGTTTTTTCTGTCAAACTGAGGAACTGACTTGCCAGGTCCCCTTGTTCCCGTTCTTGCCCCGTTCTTTGGAGAAGATCCCAAGGATATGCAACTTAACTTATCTCTACTGGGACTTGCTAGGGTCCAACACAGCAGAGGGAGTACGGGGGCAGACTGCCGAGGAAAACTCGGGTCTTCCCATGTCTAAGCGCATGTCATGTGTGTAGATCTGTGGATGTCAGTGATGACATACAGTTGGAGATAGGAAGCTAGAGCTTAGCTTTACCTATACGAGCCAAGAGGACTGACAATTCCACCTCCTGTTCATGCTAACTTAGTGTGCCCTGCTCTCCTTTTCTTCTTGTTTCTTCCTTTCATTCCCTTCCTTTCCCTTCTCTTCCTTCTCTCTTTCTAGTTCTTTTCTTCCTTTTCTTCCCCTTCCATCCCCTCCCTCCCTTCTCCTCTAACTCTCTCCAGAAATTTCTTAGACTCCCTGGGACCATCTTACAGGACCTTGGAAAGAAAACCCCGAGTGCTCCTTTGAGGAGCAAGATGCTCTGGTCCAGAGTCCTGAAGTGGAGCTCCTTCCTTGTTCCTATCCTTGCACACTTGTCAAACTGTTCAAAAGTTTCTGTGAGAAGTGAGATTCTAAAACAAACAAACAAAAGCAAACACAAAAAAGAATGTGAATTATCTCGTTGTTCACCCTTGTTCCTTCACACTATTTCCTCTTACCTTTAGGGAAGCCCTGCAGTTGACCTGATAACGGTCATGCTTCTTCAGGGCCTCTCGTCTAGGGGAGCTTTAATAGTTACTATCAGCGGCACCTGGTGGTCAAATCAACACATTGGCTAAACCTGCTTATGACAAGGGAGGAATCCACTGAGTTTCATTTATGAGATAGGAGTGAATTGCTTTCCCCCCCGAGCATTTGCAGGTCACATACCAGACATGAGCCGGTATGATAATTAATCACAGTGTTTTAAGAGATAGACCCCTCTCTTGGGGGTGAGTTTCAGGAAAATACATTTCTGAAATAATGTGTTGCTGATGTTACATATGGGAAAGAGGGTGCGTGTTGCTGAGTTTGACAGACATTAGTTTATTTATAAGTTATTTGATTCAATTACCTTTAATCTATGGAAAGTTATACTTTGAATGGAGAGAAATCTCATCTATAGTTTTGGTGGGAAATTTGGAATTGTTTTTTTAGTTACCAAAGTCTTTGGGAACAATTATATATAATTCATAAGTATCAGCTTTGAAAAAATGCAAATTTCGGCACTATACTTTTGGGTGAAAAGTAGCAGTAAAAGCAATTTTCAACTTCCAGTATATTTGATATTCATCATGGTGTTTTAATAATTATCTGCTTGTGAGCTTTAAGGATCGAGTGGAGTTCAGTTCTATATCTTTCAAATTTCTTAGAAATAGCCCATTGCTTTGCTTTATTACTCATATCATTTTTATGAATCTTCAGTAGTTAGAACTTTAAGTTTAGACAACTAAGAACCTTATATTGAATGGAATCGTGTTGAACATGCTTTTGGCCACAACCATAGAGAGTTCTGTGCCACTGTCTGGACTTGAAACTTCATCTCTCTTCCTGACCTGGTAGGTGTCTCTGATCACCTACAAGTGTCTGGATATAGATCAGAGAAAAGCCAGTGAACTCTTTTTTCCCCAGTGCACCAGTAATATCACAGATATACCTGATGGTGTCTTGGTTTGTGGAAAGGATGGTTTGAGAAAAATATGTGGGATCACATCACAGAATTGTCCATAACTACTCATGAACTGGCATCCTATATGTGTTCAATGGTTCTTTGCACCATGCCTTTCAAAGTAATTCAGTAAAGTCTCTTGTTATTTCTAAGTTGTTGGCATTACTTAGCTTGCAGTATTTCAGACTGTATGTCTCAGACATCCTTATTATGCTTTCAATTAGAGTAGGTTAATGTGTAAATAGCCTTGCAAAAGTAGAACATTCAATTGAATGCATAAAAAACTGTGAACTCTGAATTGAATTTACTAAGTGTTCATGCAACTATAATGACTGCTTTTGATGTTTAAACTGTCTATTTGATTTTATGTACTACTAAAAGTTATTTCATGTATGTGTTTAAGTTACAGAAACTCTGCGAGAAACTCGATTTAAAATAAAAGTTAAAACACTCTGTATTATAAGAGCATTTTATTTTCCAAGAATATGGCATACTGAATTTAGTCACATTATCATTTATAAATGACTAATTTATAAAATACTTCCTTAATAAAATTGTCAGAATAATCAGTTCCTAAATAAAAGTCTTTGAAAGGATAAGATTAAGATTTGAACATAAGTTAAAAGTACTGATTAGCATAAAGACACAAGAATATTTGCTAGACATTAAAAGGATAAGCTTCTACCCATCCAAATAGCAGATATGGGGAGTGAGAAAGAAAGAACAATATAATTATTTGTACACCCATTGGTATCAGCCCACAGAATGCACAGAGATAGTCAGACAAATAGATCTCAGGTAATGGCTCTCATCAGAAATATGCTCTAAGTTTCCTTTCTTCAGACATATTCTGGAGACATAACAGCCAACAATATTTCCTCACAGATGGCTGTAATCTCTGCATATCTGTGTCAGGAAGGAGATCACAGAGTATTTCATGTCATGTTCTCACATTAGGACAGCTTTGGATAAGGTACTTTGATACTCATTTTTAAAATAGAAAGCAAAATACAAAGAATTGGGTGAATTTGGCAAGATCAATCAAGGCAAATTAGACTCATATGGTTTCTTTTGTAGAAAATTGTTAGTAGAGACGATGTATAATTTGAAATTATCAGGCCACAGAAAACAGAGATCTTTGAAATATAATAAATCAAATAAGATATAAAAGGTAGAAAAAGACTAAAATCTCCATCTTTGTACTTGGGAGATGGCACAAGGATTCGGGGTCTTTACATGGATCATCCAAGCATCACTCGGTAGACATGGGGCCTAGGACCCCTTCTAGAATAGTGGGATATCCATCGCAGGGCCCCAAAATCACCACATTTTCTGGCTTCACATTGAAGCCCTGGTCTGGGTGGCTGAATAGCTTTTGGAATTGACCTCTGGGTTTCTCGAGTACTGCTTGATGAGGCACCACCAAAATGAAACAGAATGAGTATCTGAGAGATAGTACAGCTCATAGGGTGCTTGCCTTGCACACAGTCTACCTAGGTTTTATATCAGGTTTCCCATATGGACCAAGTGCCAGGAGAGATATCTGAGCTTAGAGCTAGGGGTAAACCCTGAGCACTGCCAAGTGTGATCCCAAAACCAAAGAAAAGAGATCAGGAGAACTCTCAAGATGAAACAAGAAAATACACAACAACAACAAAAACAAATAAAAAAAATCTCATTCTAACTTGGTCTTGTAAGTTCTGGGTTGTTTGAATGGTTAGAGAAGAATAAATTGAGACCAGTCAGTTTTGTTTGGTTTGGTTTTGGTTTTTGAGCCACATCCAGTGATGCTCAGGAATTATCCTGAGTGTCCCCTGCCAAACTGTGGGGACTGAACCCAGGGGGGCTGTTTGCAAGCAAACTCCCTCCCCATTGTGCTATGGCTCCAGCACTGGAAGTTTTTTGATTGGCCAGGACCAGGTTGCACAAATGACTCAACTGCGGAAGCCCCAAATATCAATTTGCATGCTGCCATTAGTCTCCAGACTGTGCCATTAATGTGAGCTGAGGACAGTGGAATTTGTTTATATATAACAGATTTGCAATAGGTAACACTGCCTTTGAAGTTTCATGCAAGGTGCTGTTATTTATTTAAACTATTTCATAAGATTGCATGATGACATTCTCATCCTTATATGCATTAAAAGAAACAAAAATGAAGTGGAAAATGAAGAAAAATTATGATTTCTGAGAAACTGCCTAAATGGTTGAACCACAAACATCCTGCCATCCAAATCAGGATCGTTCTCTTGACAAATTATGGCCTGGCAGCTTGAGCAGCCTCAGGTACCCACCAGGTCTCTTGGACATTTGCCAGTTGCCTCAGTTGACTCCTGCCTGGTAATGTCAACTCAGAATCTCTCAGTTAAAAGCTGAAACTTCTGAGAAACTTTCGGTGACATGCAAAGGGATCTGGAGCCAGTTACTGGTCATCATGGAGAGAGTGCACAGAATTTCACTTATCAATTTTGTGTGGTCAACAACATAGGTGACATGTTGAGTTTCCCTTAGACTTTATAAGTGCTAAATAACAACATCAAAATGGGCATTTAAAATAGTGTGCCCCATTGACAAAGCAGTTTATTTTATACTAAAACACTTATCTGCTAAGTGAAAAAAAATAGATTAGCCCTATTTTGGATAGATGTGATGAGGAAAGTAGTCATCAAAAATATGTAAATATTTTTCTTCCTAAAGAACCAAGTTTATTACTAATGTTTTCTTACAAGACATTTGTTTGATTCTCTCAAGAAAATGACCGCTCTGATTACTATATTTTTACCAGTTCTCTTTACAGGGGAGTTTTAATTTTAAATGTACAAAGAATGTTAAGTAGTGAGCTTTGTTGTTATTTGTATCTAACAAATAAAGAAATGCAGTCCTTATCTAGGTTTTTGTTGAAATTATCAGGAATGGTTAAAAAAAATAACAGCCATTTGAATTTTCACTTCAAAATTTTGAAGTTGATTTTTGCAATGTAATTCAGATGTTATTTATTTTTCAGTGTTATTTCTTTTATTCTTTTTTTGTAAATAATATCTTTATTTAAACACCCTGATTACAAACATGGTTGTAGTTGGGTTTCAGTCATAACAAGAATACCCCCCTTCACCAGTGCAACACTCCCACCACCAATGTCCCCCTCTCACCTCCCCTACCCCCTGCCTGTATTCTAGACAGGCATTCTACTTCTCTCACTCATTAAAATTGTTGTGATATTGTAGTTATTTCTCTAATTGCACTCACCACTCTTCGTGGTGAGCTTCATATCATGATCCAGTCCTTCCAGTCCTCATCTCTATCATCTCTGAGTGTTATTACAATAATGTCCTTTATTTTTCTTAAAACCCACAGATGAGAGACTATTCTGTGTCTAATTCTCTCTGACTTATTTCATAAACTCAGCATAATAGTTTCCATGTGCATCCATGTGTAGTAAAGTTTCATGAGTTCATCTCTCCTGATGGCTGCATAATATTCCATTATGTAAAAGTACCAAATTTCTTTAGCCATTCCTCTGTTGAAGGGCATCTTGGTTGTTTCCAGATTCTGACTATTGTAAATAGTGCTGCAATGAATATAGGTGTGAGAAAGCATTTTTTACATTTTTATGTGTTTCTAGGATACATCCCTATATATAGCTCAGATATGTTATTTAAACTTATTATAGTAAAATATTTTTCAGAACCACTAGTGTTCTTTATGCAGTTCTTTCAGCTTTAGTCATTAATAGAAAATTTAAAATGATTTATTCTGGGACTTGCCTCCCTCTCTCCCCTCCTTCCCTCCCTTCCTTCCCTCCCTCCCTCCCTCCTTCCCTCCCTCCCTCCCTCCTTCTCCCTCCCTTCCTCCCTCCCTTCCTCCCTTCCTTCTTCCTCCGTCCCTTCCTCCTTCCTTCCCTCCTCCCTCCCTTCCTCCCTTCTTCCCTCCCTCCCTACCTCCCTCCCTTCTTCCCTCCCTCCTTCCCTCCCTCCATTCCTTCCTCCCTTCCTCCCTCCCTCCTTCCTCCCTCCCTTCCTCCCTCCCTTCTTCCTTCCCTCATTCCTTCCCTCCCTCCCTCGTTTCCTCCCTCCCTCCCTCCTTCCTTCCTTCCTCCCTCCCTCCCTTCCTTCCTCCCTCCTTTCCTCCCTCCTTCCTTCCTTCCTTCCTTCCTTCCTTCCTTCCTTCCTTCCTTCCTTCCTTCCTTCCTTCCTTCCTTCCTTCCTTCCTTCCTTCCTTCCTTCCTTTCTACTTTTTTTTTTATTTTTTGGGCCACACTAGGTAATGTTCAGGAGTTTCTCCTGACTATGAGCTCAGAAATTGCTCCTGGCTTGGGGGACCCTATGAAACGCTGGGGTTTGAACCGCAGTCTGTCCTGGGTCAACTGTGTGCATGGCAAATGCCCTACTGCTCCACCATAGCTCTTTCCTTTTAAATTTGACTTTACACCCTGATGCTTAGTGTAATTAGATTTTGGGGGTTGCTATTCTTTTTATTTGGAAACTACACCCAGAGGTGCTCACTTCGTGGTTTAATCCTGGCTCTGTTCTCAAGGATCACTGCAAGTGGGACTCTTGGGACCCTATGGGAGACTGAGGACAGAACTGAAGTCAGCTGCATGCAGAGCAAAAGTCTTATCTTCTGTTCTCTAGTCCTGAATGCAAAGCATGTTGAGCTTTTCCTTTGAACCTCCTTCTACACACTTTAAACAATATTTTCAAAACGTTTTAAAGTAGTTAAAATTTTAGCTCAAGTGTTTACAGTAGTTCACACTTCCTGCCCATCTCAATCTACTTCCCTTAATCATATTCCTGCAGCTTTACCCCAACTCTGTGGGAGATCAGTCCCCCTTTTCTGAATTTGGAAGCAAATCAGAATGAATGGAACTAGCATGTCCACCTTCAGATCATTCTCCACTTTGCTGTGCAAATATTTCTTCTGATTTCATCCTCTCCAAATCTATCGATATCTCTCACTTTTTGTCTCTTGTTTTGTTTATTACTAAAAATTTAATTTACTATATTTAAAAAGCATGTATCATGTAATTGACATTACTCATCACAAAACATTTGTTTCCAGGTAAGTGGGAGAAAAATTATGTTAAAAAAAAAAGAAATAAAAAGAGAAGGAAGAGAAAAAGTATTTACTTTTTGTACTCTTGTACAACAACAAATCATGAAAATTATTGTATCTCCAATGAGGTCATTGAGTCATTGTCAGAAGATTTAGTAAGCTCTTGTTGCTAATTTATCACTATGTTACTTCATTTGTTTCTGAACATTAGGTGGCTTCAGATACGCATTAGCATCTAAATTGGTGTATTCCTATGAAGATAACAGTTTTAAGCAAAAATAGAGTTTTCATGCAGCAGTGAATGAGGCTAAGTGGTCCATGATTTTAAGCACTATTGCTGATACTGAGGCTTCCATTGGGCTGATTTTTGGCTGCCAGGGCTTCTGGAAGTATGAGAAAATGGGGGTACAATGCCCACCCATAGTCCAAAAATATACTGGTGATATCTGCCTAAATACTGTTATACCTGGAGTTTTGGTCAGTTTGGTGTCTCTTGAAATAAGTGATTAAGTGGTGAAGCAAGGCCATTGTCCAAGCAATGATTGTGGGTGATAGATGCAGCAGGCATGGCTTAGCAGGATGGGGACTGGGACAGCCCTCTCCTCCCAAGATTGCCCACTTTCAGCTATATGGCCAATGTACCCATACTTTTTACTGGATATATACATATATATACTTAGCTATAATGAAAGATAAAATATTTTTTAAAACATTGAGTGGAAATGGAGCAAGTAGTCCTAAGTAAACTGAGTAGGAACAAAAAATAAAATAATGCATAATTTCACTTAAATCTAAATATTATAAGAGATATAAGGAAACAAAATAAGAAACAGATAAAGGTAAGTGAAAGCAAATTCCAGTATTCTGGCTGTAGAACTAAAGTTACTTAGAGGTCAAGTTTTAGGGTTCAGGTTTGCCAATGAATTGTATTGTGAAAGAGATAACAAGGAAACAGTTTGAAGAGGTATAAAATTATACACCTTCAACATAAATAGAAGTTTCTCCATAAAACATATTAGGCTTAAAAGGCCTCATTTAAGTGCTTGTAAATGCGTTCATTCCTGGCTGCTTGTTTTCCTTTGTTTTCTTTCTGAAGATTTTCTAGTTTAGGTTCTGTCTTGCATGTATTACAACAGAGCACAGTGTTTGGAACCTTAAATGTGTTTGTGCTTCTACATCAAAGGCATCCACTTTTGATGGAAAGAGATATGTACAAGTAACATTATGAGAATTAGACATAGTAGCTGACTTCAGAGTGCCTGTTTTGTAAATTTTATTTTGAACTGTTATCATGGTGTTAAGTTTCTTATGGTTTGTCATAATAGTTAATGTGAAAACATATATCATCATAAAGTTTATTTTGCCTTTGAGGCATTAAAATATATTTTTTAATTTTACAGGCTAATTTTGCAATTGACTAGTTAGTGAAATAAATCATTCCTGTGTATAAAGCAGCAAAAACATATTAATACGGACTGTTAGGTGTTGTGACTATTTTTTTAAAAATGAAATTGCCTTTCATGACTTGGAATTACTGTTTAAAGTTTTTGTAATTATTGCCCAAGTAGGTTATTTAATAAAAATGTAATTTAAAATAAAAAATATTAGGCAAGTTAAATTACCTTTAAAAATGGAACCTTTAAGAAGTTGTGAATTCAAGTACTAGAACGCTTACCAGTATTCTAAGCAAATAAGTTTGTTTTTGCATGAAACCACCAGAGGGAGCACTGAGCTAATATTTCTGAAAAATAAATAAATAAATAAATAAATCTAAATGATAGGGCCGAAGCAGTGGCACAAGTGGTAAGGTGTCTGCTTTGCAGGCGCTAGCCTAGGATGGACCTCGGTTCAATCCCCTGGAGTCCCATATGGTCCCCCAAGCCAGGAGCGATTTCTGAGTAGAGTCAGGAGTAACCCCTGAGCATTACCAGGTGTGGCCCCCAAACCAAAAATAAAATAAAATAAAATAATAAAAAGAAACTCAATTACTAGTCAAGCAATTGATCTTTCATAGAATTGTACAAATTTTTTTCAAATCAAGTCTACTTCTGCAGATATATGTAACAATGTCTAATGTAGTAAAGCAAAATATTAAAAAATTAAATCCACAGAATAAACACATGAATAGATAGATTTATACTGGGGTAGGAGTGATGTTGAGGACTTACTCCTGTCTCTGTGTTCAATTACTCTTGGTGGGATTTGGGGTACCTTGTGTGGTACTAGAGGTCAAACTGCACTCAATGCAAGTTTCCTTTTGGAGGATGACACATCTGTTGACACTCAGGGGTTACTCCTGGCTTGGGGAGTCATGTGGGAGGCAGGGGATTGACTGAGGTCCATCCTAACCTTACCACTGTACCATGACTCTGGCCCCTCAAGGCAAGTTTCTTAGCCCAGTACTATCTCTCCTATTCTAGATTTATACTATTAAAACAGAAGACCACACAAATCTAATAATTATGTCAATATTTTATATTGTTTTGTATTTGATAATATATTTGGATGCAATTGTTAGAAAATTTGAATTCTAAATGTATGCCCAACAGTGTATCTCAAAGTGCTGGGCCATGTGGCATTCATGTTGTTGGGGCGGGGGCACTTCTTTAAGGAAGATAGATTTGGAGGTCTGGAGGGGAAGATTTTGAAGGTCATGGGAATGACTGAGTAATTTTTTTTTTCGGAAGAGGGTTGAGGAAATCCAGGAGTCTCTGGCACATCCTAATAATCTTTACTAATAGTAGCTTTATATGGTTATTATTTTATTTTCATCTCAAACATTTACATTTCAGTAAATACAATGGAAACCTAACTTCCTTTTAATTGATAATTTAGTTTTTACACAAGGAATCTTTTATTTTGGATGAAAATTTTTTCTTTTCAGTCCAAAGGTTTAGAGCAATTTAAAGCAGACATGGCATCTGCTTGATGCCTAAGTGTCTTATCAGTTCAGTATACTTATTACATACTCAGTTTTTTGGTTGTTTTTTTTTTTTTTTGTTACTTACTCTTACTAGATGGTGGCCCAACCCAGCCTCTACTATCTAGAGGGAAGAAAAAGGCAAGAATTAAAATTATATCTGTACAGAGCAAGGAAAATAATTTTGAGAGATTCCCCCTTGGACTCTGATTTATATCCTCAGATGCAAGGGGAAAGTGTTAGGATGCCTACTTTGCTTTGCTTATTTCCTTTTTATTTTAAAATTTTTTCAAAGGTCACCATCATGAATTACATGGTTAGAAAATAATCCATAATTAAATTTCAGGCATACAATGGTCTAACACCAATCCCTTATCATTGTCCACTTCCTTCCGCCAATGTTCCTAGTTTCCCTCCCCGTTGTGAGCCTCTGTGGCAGGCACTATTCTCACCTCCTCCCTTTAGGCACTGTGGTTTAAAATACTATTAGTGATAAGTTATTATGGCTGGCACTTGACCTCCTTTCAACACCTAGTCCTGGTCCAGAGTGACTACTTCCCTTTGCCATTTGTTGGGACTTAAATTCTGAACAAGGAGGGACACCGTTTTGTAAAGGCCACATGGCAGGCTTCTTCTCAGGTTCTGAGCCAGGAGAGATGCCATTTTGTAAGAGCCACATGCTATAAGCCACATGCTAGGTCTTCACAAGCCTATTTCCATAGACCCTGCCCCCAAGCTACCTGGTCATTTTACGTATCCTATCAGGGAAGGAAGAGGGAGCAATAGAAAGGTCACCCTTCTACAATAGCCAATCATTTTAAGAATCATCAGAAAGCTGGAACCTCCCTGTATCCTTTCATTATATAGTCTTCCTCATGACCTTGGGGCTCATCTTTTTCAGGAAGTGTCCTTGGCTGGCCAGTGTGGGGTCTTGTTGGCAGATGGATTAAAGTATTAAACTTTATTCCAGTTGTGTGGTCTTGTTCTTTTACTCTGGACCTAACAGCGTTGTACTAGTGATTTCTTCCCTGACATAGCCCTCCCCATCAGCCAGTGAAAAGCTTTCTACTAAGAACAAGTTTTCCTGCCCCCTTTTTTTTTTTTTGCCTTTGGGCATATTTACTGCATTCCCTACTGTATTTCTTTATAGCCTGCATATAAGTGAGATCATTCTATGCATGTCTGTTCCTCTTCCTCTTCCTCTTCCTCTTCCTCACTTCACTCAGCATGAAACTCTTCAGTTTCATCCATGTAACAGCAAATTACATGACTTCATGCTTTACTATGGCAGAGTGGTAGTCTATTGTGAGTATGTACCATAGCTTCTTCTTTAATGTGGAAATCTTTATTTAAGCAGTATGGTTATAAAAATGTTTGTAGTTGGGTTTCAGCCATAAAAAGTACACTCCCCTTTACTGGTGCAACTTTCCCACCACCAATGCTTTCCATCTCCCTCCTCCCCACCCCCTGTCTGTATTCAAGAAAGGCATTCTTTTTCTCCCACTCACAACTGATGTCATGATAGTTGTTGGTGTAGTTATTTCTCTAACTGCACTCACCACTCTCTGTGGTGAACTTCATATCATGGGGTGGTCCTTTCAATATTCATCTTTATTGTCTCTGGGTATTATGACTATACTGTCTTTTAATTTTTCTTAAATCCCACAGATGAGTGAGACTATCCTGTGTCTTTCTCTCTACCTCTGACTTATTTCACTCAGCATAATAATTTCCATTACCATCCTTGTATAAGAAAATTTCATGATTTCATCTCTCCTGATGGATGCATAATAGTCCATTGTGTATATGTACCACAGTTTCTTTAGTCATTCATCTGTTGGACGGCATCTTGGTTGTTTCCAGATTCTTGCTATTGTAAATAGCTCTGCAATAAATATAGGTGTGCAGAAATCATTTTTTGCTTTGTGCTTTTGTGTTCCTAGGAGTGCTATAACTGGATCATATGGGAGCTCAATTTCCAGTTTTTTGAGGAATCTCCATATCGTTTTCTATAAAGGCTGGACTAGACAGCATTGCCACCAGCAGTGAAAGAGAGTTCCTTTCTCCCCACATCCCCTCCAGCACTGATTGTTCTTGTTCTTTGTGATGTGTGCCAGTCTCTGTGGCATGGGATATGTAGCACAGTTTCTTTATGCAATCATCTCTTCTTGGGCACTGACTATGCTGAATAGTGCTGCAATGAACATAGTAGTACAGATGTCTTGCTTGCATAGTGCTTTTGGGCCCTGAAGGGTATATCTCAGGAGTAAAATTGCTAGGTCAATGGAAGCTCAATTTCTAATTTTTTGAAGAATGTCTATATTGTCTTTGAAAAAGGCAGGGCCATTTAACATTTTCACCAGAGGGGAAGGATCCTCTCTTCCCCCCACATCCACATAAATACTGGTTATTGTTGCTCTTATTAATGCATGTCAGTTTCTATGGTGTGAGGTTGTTTTTGATATAAAGTATTTTTTTATATTCCTTTGGATCTTTGTATTTCTTTCAGGAAGCAGAGTCTTTGTATTCTGATCATTGTTTCCTTTCTGATATTGAGGTCTTAAATACATTTTGATTTGACCTTTGAACTTTGCACATTTTCACCTAACATCAATCATCAAAGTTGTAAGAAAAATTAAAGGGCTCCAGCGATAGCACAACAGGTAGGGCGTTTATTTGCCTTGCATGCAGCTTACCCAAAGTTTGATCTTCCAATATGGTCCCCAAAGTCTGTAAGGAGTAATTTCTAGGA
Organism: Suncus etruscus; assembly: GCF_024139225.1. Lineage (NCBI taxonomy): Eukaryota > Metazoa > Chordata > Mammalia > Eulipotyphla > Soricidae > Suncus > Suncus etruscus. The sequence continues at coordinate 993,743 of NC_064857.1, forward strand.
ATAAGCCAAAAATAACCCCTGAGTGCTGCTGGATATTCATCCTAACCCCCCAAAAGAAAGGAAAATTGACAGGTGGAGATAGTTTGCTATGTGTCTCCCATGCTTCTCTTTTTCTTTTCCTCTGTGTTTTGCATACTGTTGTCCTATCTGATACTTGTGTCACATAATCTGAAGAATAAGTTTTAAATCTGGGTTACTGCCAATGGAGTTGATTGACTATATTTAATCAAAGAGCTTGTCCTCAAAATGTAAATTTAACCAGAGACATTTTCTTAGGGAGGGGCAAGATTACCAATGGTCTCAATGATCATCCCTCAAGACCTCATTTATGTGGGGCATACACCATCTCATTGAATGTCCAGAAACTTCCAATCATTATAAATAAATAAATAAATAAATAAATCAGATAATGAGGGCCGGAGCCATAGCGTAGCAGTAGGGCATTTGCCTTGCACACTGCTGACATAGGACAAACCTGGGTTAGATCCCCAGTGTCCTATATGGTCCCCAAAGCCAGGAGTGATTTCTGTGCTTAGCCAGGAGTAATCCCTGAGCATCTGCAGGAGTAGCCCACACTTCCCCCCAAAATAAATAGATAATGAGTGAACTATGTCAAATGTATAAATCAGGTTGTACTATAAAGGAGCAAATTGAGAATGGTGAGGAACAAATGCAGATGGTTAATGCAGATGCAGATGGTTAAAGAATGATGGTGCAGAAGAGTGCACTAAAGAGTCAGACCACAGAGTTGTACTTATGTGGATCTAAAATAGACAAGTGTAATACAAAATAAATTTACTGTTCAAAGTAGCAATTTGGGCCAGAGAGATAGAACAGCGGTGAGGCATTTGTCCTGCATGCTGCTGACCCGGGAGGGACCCGGTTCGATTCCTGGCAATTGCCTGGGGCAATTTCTGAGTGCAGAGCCAGGAGTAGCCCCCGAGCGCCACTAAGAGTGGTCCAAAAACCAATCATCAATCAATTAATCAATAAAGTTTAAAAAAACAAAGTAGCAATCTTTTATGCAGTCCACACGAACCTGAAGATAATTGGATTTGCTATAATACCCTCTAGCCTTGGTTGTAAAATGTGAGGGGTGGCAACAAGATACCTATTCTCCATATTCTTGTTAAAGAAACTGGCTTTAGATCCTGGTTTTTTAAAGCCACGATCAAAGACATTTACACTTAGGTATATTGAAAAGTAGAGATTAGGTGTGTTTTGTTCTGTATTCTCTAGAAGAGTAGACAAAATAATCAAAATAGAATAAGCTATGAGGTACAACATGCAAGCATATATTATGTCCTAGCCTAAGAGTTTTACATGTCACATTTTACTTTTGTCTCAGATAATTTCTTTTTGGTTTTTGGTACTTGGGGAAGGGCACACCCGGGGAATCAAACCTGGGTCCATCTGGTTCTGCCAGATATAAGGCACATGGCCTAAAGCTGTGCTTTTGCTCTAGTCCCATGCCTCAGATAATTTCTATGCTGTTACTTTTACTAAATATGCCTCAGAATAGATAAAACTAAAGTTTAAAACTTTTTTTTTTTTTAGTTTTTTTCTTTTTGGGTCACACCCGGCAGTGCTCAGGGGTTACTCCTGGCTGTCTGCTCAGAAATAGCTCCTGGCAGGCACGGGGGACCATATGGGACACCGGGATTCGAACCAACCACCTTAGGTCCTGGATCGGCTGCTTGCAAGGCAAACGCCACTGTGCTATCTCTCCGGGCCCAGGTTTAAAACTTTTGATTGCCAGGATTGGGATGTGGTTCAGTGTTAGCATACAGATTTTGTGTGACTTGAGTTCAGTTTTTGCTTTTCAAGTTATTTTTATTTTTGTTTTTCGGTACACACCCAGCAGTGTCAGGGATTTTTACCTGGCTCTGTGCTTAAGGGGTTACTCCTGGCAAGGCTCACGGGATCACATAGTTCTGGGAGCAAATTGACTTACAAGTCAAGTGCTTACTTGCTATACTACTTCTCTGACCCCTAAGATCTTGGTATTGATCCCAATTTGAGATATGTCCAACTCTCTAGCAACACACATTGATTTTTAAAAAAGTATCTTGGCCAATATTGTCAGGCCCAACTTACTTTGATACCCCAAGTTAACCTTTAATTCTACCTAGAAAACCCTTTGTAAGATCATAGTCACCCTCTTCAAAGGGTATCTTTTTTGGCGGGGAGGCACATCTGGCTGCACAGAGGGGTTTCTCCTGGCTCTGTGCTCAGAAATTGCTCCTAGCAGGCTCTGGGGACAATAAGGAATGCTGAAGATCAAACATGGGTCAGCCACATGCAAGGCAAATGCCCTGCCAGCTGTGCGATTGTTCTGACCCCTCCAAAGAGCTTTTGAGGATTGATGCACCTTTAATTTTAGTTAAATATTAATTGAACCAATCTTATGTGCAAATTTTGTGTACTATACTGGGATATGTCAGCAATACTATCATCATACTTACCTGGGATTTCATTAGAGTCTAGCAAACAATCAATTTGTAATTAATAATTAGCTTTAAAAAAGATTATTAGAGAGAAGGGTAGTCTTTATCTACTCTTAAAAAAAAGATTTTGTTGTTGTTGTTGTTGTTTTGAGTCTACTCCTAGAAGTGCTCAGAGGTTACTCATAACTTTGCACCAGAAATCACATCTGGCAGGTCTCAGGGAATCATATAGCATGCCAAAGATCAGATCCAAGTTGGTCACATGCAAGGAAAATGCCCTACCCACTGGCCCCACAAATGAATTCTTGAATTCTTATTTTTTGTTTTAATTTTTGGGCCACATCTGTTGGCTCTCCTGTCTCTGAGCTCAGAAATCACTACTGGCAGACTTGGGGGACCATGTGGGATGCCAGAGATTGAACCCACAGATGTATTCTTTTTTTTTTTTTTTGGTTTTTGGGCCACACCGGTAATGCTCAGGAGTTGCTCCTGGCTATGTGCTCAGAAGTTGCTTCTGGCTTGGGGGACCATATGGGACACCGGGGGATCGAACCGCAGTCCGTCCAAGGCTAGTGCAGGCAAGGCAGGCACCTTACCTTCAGCGCCACCGCCCGGCCCCCACAGATGTATTCTTAATGGGAGGGTCCTTGGGACAGTGGCATATTTCTGATGATGGATATGGTGTGGAAAGATGCATGCATGAAAATATAATTAATATAAATGCCAATCATGATAACTCAATAAAATGGTGCAAATAAAATAATTTATAAACAAATCCAAACCCTAATGTCACCTATTTCTACTTGCCACTCATGATTTAAAATTTATTTTATTTAACTTACAGAAATGAACTCATAATTATCTTAAATTCTCAATAGTCCTCTTCAGTTTTGGTAGATTTATATGTGACTTTCTACACCAGAATTGAGTGTGTTCCCTTATTGTGTTTCCTTCTTCTGTTTTGAAATTCTTTAGAGATTATCATGTTCATGTCAGTGTTCTTTCTCTTCATAATGTAGACATCCTCATTTTTTCCATTCTTTTTGAGTTGGAAAACAATGGGAGACAGTTATTTCAACAAATAGCTCCTTTTCCACAGATTCTTTTCTGAACACCAGAAATACACTAAATGGCAAGACAAATTTGGACCCAATGTACTTGGAAGTTACATTCTAGGTGAGAGAGACATATAATAAAAGCTTGCATTAAAAAAAAAGATAAAATTAAATCTTTTGGAAATATTGCATAGAAGATATAGCCAAATGATAATGATTTTTAGTGTAGTTGTAAACCTATAATGTGTTATAGTGTGAGTGTTCATATGTTGGTATATGTTTGCCTGAATAATATATATGTGTGTGTTTATAGGTAATTTTTATATTATCTTTATTAAAGGACCTTTATTACAAGCATGATTATAGTTGGGTTTCAGTCATAAAAAGAACACTCCCCTTCACCAGTACAACATTCCCATCACCGATGTCTCCAATCTCCCTCCTCCCTTAAATCTACTGGTTCTTTTTTTGGTTTGTTTGTTTTTGGTTTTGTTTGGACCACACCCGGTAACACTCACGGGTTACTCCTGGCTATTCTCTCAGAAATCATTCTTGGCTTGGAGGACCATATGGGATGCCAGAGGATCAAACTGCAGTCTGTCCTAGGTTAGTCACGTGCAAGGCAAATGCCCTACCCCTGCACCAATGCTCCAGCCCCAAACCTACTGACTCTGTGAGAATTTTCTTTGATATTTTTTAGTGAATACCCAGCTTACATTTTCCTCAGAAGGACTCAGTGATTTCATGCACCCTTCAGCGAGGAAAGGAAAGAATCTGAGAGTTACAAAGTCTGCTTCTCTGGCTTGATCCTTTGGGTAAGAGTAAGAGCCAGAAGAACTTAGACCCCTGACTGAATCACATCCCCAGGAATATATCCTCTGGAAGTAAGATAACTGGGGGCAAAATCTGGTAGAATCACACCTAGTATTTCACATCTAGATTATCTTTATCTTCTGTTCATTCTTCATCACTTATACTCATGTAGATCAAGTCACTAATTCTATTTTGGTATCAAACAGTCTACTGGACCTGGATCTGGCCTGAAGCAAACAATCAGTGGAAGGGGCCAGACAGAAACACAAAAAGGGGCTGGCTTCGTTGGTTTGTCTCATATTATTTTGGAGAAAATTATGCTCAATTAGGATGTCTCCTTAATATTTACACTTTCTGATACTGATGTTCCCTGCCAGGTTGTTCTTTGTAAAGCTGCTCCCTTCACCAACCCCTTTATAAATCATGCTCTCTTTTCTATGGTGACTCAGAGTTTCTGTTTAAATATCTGCAACGTTTTTCTTAAAGTAGGTCGCAACGCAGTCACAATAGCCAAAATTTGCAAACAGCCTGTGTGTCTAAACACAGAAGACTGGCTGAAACTATTGTTTACATATAAGCAATGAAATACTTCTGGACTGTAGGAAAAGATCAGTCGTGAAATTCACTGCTTTGTGGTTGAATCTGGAGAACCTTGTGGTGAGTGAAGTGAGTACAAGGGAGAGGGATGTTCTGAAGTTAGAATGATTTCTCACATATGTGGGATAAACAAAGAAAGTAGAGGTAAAACAAATGTCCAATGGCAAAAAAATCTGAGAATTCGGAGTTTGTAGGAAGCTTACCTACTGTGGGGAATGAATAGGATGTAGGGGAGGAACATTGGAAAATAGTGGAGGGAAACAGACTCATGGAACATGAGGTACCAGATTACTTTATAAATGAAACCCTATCAATCATCATATTTCAAATCATAGTGTCTAAGATAAAATAAATAAAATATAGTGACTCTGTTTTAGCCATGACTCACCACAGAGTTAAGTTTTTTCAGTCAGGTGAGAGACAATTTTGTTAGGAAACAGAAGATGAAAAATCTTGAGGGCTGGGGCTTTGGGGGAATTAACGGTTGAAAAATAAATGGGCTCTTGAGACACTGGACACTGGGAGTGATGGTGGAATAAAATATTTAGGGTAGAATTCTATTCACTCTATTATAAGATAGAGGAGGAGGAAAGAGACAAGATGGTGGCCAGGATGGTATGGTTAAAGGATCTCATATCCTTGGTTCTGGTTTGACTCACTGTCCCCACCACCAAAGTCTATGTATTTATGGATACACACACCATGATCTGTGATAGAGGAATAGGGAGGTGGCAGTGCCTCTGGGCCTCTCTATTTGAAGTTCCCCCATTAATGTTAATAAGGAGGTAGTCCAGACAATGTCCTAAAAAGTCCCTTGTCCAATGACCCATCTTGCTGCACAAGATGATAACACAAGAAATAACCTGGAGTGCTTGTGACATTCTCCATTTCAGTGCCACAGTGGAAGAAAGAGCCCTCAAACATGGTGGACTGTTGGAATATTCCATGAGATGGATTCTATACAAGAGTCACAAATAGTTGTCAGTATCTCTGTTCCTTATATGTTAAAGGAATCTCCATATTGTTGTCCAGAGAACATTCCCACTAGTAGTGGATGAGAACTCCCTTTTTCATAGTATCCCTGCCAATACATATTGTTTCCCATCTTTTTGATTTGTGAGATGACCTTTCATTGTCTTAGTTTGAATTTCTCTGATAATCAATGATGGTAAATACTTTTTTCATATGTCTACCTGTCTTTGAAAAGTCTGTTCCTCACCCCGTTTTTTAAAAAATGAGATTATTTTGTTGCTGAATCCCTGTGTTTTATGCATCTTGGATATTAACTCTATATGTGACATATTGTGTGCAAATAATTTCTCCCACTCAGTAAGGTATCTTTGAATTTTATCTCAGGTTTCTTCTTCCAGGCAGAAACTTTTAATTTAATGTAGTCCCATTTGTCTATTTTTGTGTTTGTTACTTTGCTAGAGGAATCATATTACTGAAAACATCTTTGTAGTCCAGATTATGGAGACTTCTGTCTGTATTTTTCTCAATGTCCTTAAAGACTGGTCTAATATGGAGAATTTTGATATAGGCAGAGTGGCAATGTCTAGATGTGTGCAGTCTGTAAGTGGCTCTCATTTCCTAGTTAATTTAGATATTTGCTAGGTGTGGTGGAAGTGTCTAGGGTCTGTTAGCAGGGAAAGTGAGATTCAGTAACATGCGGGAGGTTATTAAGACAGAGTCTGAAGTGATTATGATCCTTATTTATACCATATGGCCTCTTTCATTGCATCCAGTTTTGTAACTGTAGGATTGTAGGAATGCAGTGCTGGGTGTTGAGTGAAATTCCTTAGCCTCAGCTCCCTCTGGTAAAATGCTGCAGCTTAGATATTTATTTTGATTTCAGGTTTTGATTCCAAAGCAGAAGTTGGCAAGGGTATTTGCCTTACTTCAATTTACCTGGGCTTTATCCCTCTGCTCTTTGTCCCTCTAGAAGCTTTGTTTATTCAGATAATTTATGAATGAATCCAAGGTTTTGGTAGATTTTCTGCAATTACAAGAAAATAGATAAAGCATAGGTTCTGTTTATGCAGTTACGTTGGCCCTGCCCTTGAAGTGTGAATATTAAGAAAATGCTTTAAGAAAAAAAATTGAAATATAAAATACAATGGAAAGGCTCTCTCAGAAAAATAAAATGCCCCTTTGTTCTACCTCAAAATCATTTTCTAATTTAGTTTTATAAAACCTTAGATTTTTTTCAGACTATGAATTCTGTGGAAATGTATTTACTACTTATTCTATAGCAACAAACATGAATTGATTTCAAGAGAAGATGATGCAACTTAAATATCCAATCATGAGTCTGTAACAAAAGCTTCTTCGATTCTCTTATCTATGTATGCTTTGCAAACTTTCACTAGATGGCATAAAAAGGCCAGTTATAGAGTAAGACCAGCAGAAATCATGCGTTTTAATAGTCAAGGAAGGTGCCAGTGCTATCTTTTTAGTAAGAAGTCACTAAAAGAATCTTAACAAAGTTTTAGCTGAAAGCATTAGAGTTCCAGAGATAAGGTGTGACTAGGTTCTTGCCTTAGTTTCACATTTGAGTTCTATATGATTTCTCCATTGTCAAATTGCCTTTTAAATTAACTAACAATTATTCTATATTTTGAACTGTAAGATTAATAATATATAAATGAATACATTTTTATGATTTACAAAAGTATTATTAGGTTAAATTTTTAAATACTATGGTGATTGTTATGGCTACCTGAAAAAGAAAAGGTTTTATATTAGATTGTGAACACAATGGGTATTTAAGAGACATAACACTCACATTTTTTGTTTGCATTACCTATTTTCTATTTCATTTAAGAATTAATAAAGATGATGCATTGGTAATTACTTGAAATTTGGGGCATAGTTATGCTAGATTTGATGAGTGTTTGGAATAAATAAGCATTATACTAAATTAGTTTTTAAACTAAATAATATTGGGTTAGTGATGACATCCCCTTATACAGCTTCTCTGATGCCCCAAATTGAGTATTAATACAAATCTCTTAAATCTATATATACCATTATCCTTTATCTATATATCCTATTATCCTTTTATCTATTCACCAAATCATAGACTTAGTTTTTCTTATTAATTTTGATTTTTGTACTGTCATTAAAAAAATCAGGTTATGTATTTTTTTCTTACTAAGTCTCATCAGTGTCTGACATAACTTAGATATTAACTAACCCCTTTTCTGATGGGTATTGGGTTTCTCCTATTATGTGGTTGTCTTTGTATCCCAGTCTATTTCCTTTGAAGTGCAGAAGCTTCCCAGTTTAATGTAGCTCCATTTGTGTATCTTTGCTTTCACTAGCTTGGCCAGTGATGTTTTATCCTTGAAGATGCCTTTAGCTTCAGTGTCAATGGAGTGTTCTGCTTATATTTTTCTCTATATACCTTATGGTATATGGAATATGGTATACTTATGGTTTCATGGCTGATATCAAGGTCTTTAATTTATTTTGATTTAATCTTGTGCATAGCGTTAAAGAAAGGTCTGGGTTTGAATTTTTTTTTTTTGCATTTAGTTGATCAGTTTTCCAACACCAATTATTGAAGAGGCTTTTTCACTCTACTTTAAATTTCTAGCCCCCCCCTGCATGCAAGGCAAATGTCATACCAGCCCTGCAGAAGTATCCCATTAAATGGCTTGTAAGACCACTACTTTCAGCTGATGTTCCCATACATCCTTGCTGTTTGGACTCAACCTACAACTGAACAAGCTTTTTATTCTCCTCCCATGGATTGTCTCAGCTTGCATCATTAAGCAAAAACCCATTACAACAAACGTCTAATTTCTCTAAATCCCATATATTGGTTTTATTATATCCAAGGAACCTTTTATTATGTCATATTTAAAGACCTCATTTCCATGTGGTGGCCCTTCCCTATCTGCCTGCTGGCTATGGCCTCTGGTTTGTGATGATCTGTCTTTTTCCTATTCTGTTCACGAGTGCAGTATATGATGCATTCCTGATCTGGAATCTGTGTAGCTTGTCACTATCTGGAAATATGTTCCCTGTCACCTCTGTGCCCTTGCTGATTTATCCAGTCAGCATCTGGTTGCTGGATCTCACTGAGATTATATTTCCAATGATTTCCTGTCATTTCACTGTCTCTGGCCACAGTCATAATCACGGTCACATGTGTGCATGGATCACATTCCTGTTTTTCTGCTGTTTGTCTGTTTATGAGCTCAGGCCTGATTCTACCATTTGTCTAGATATGGGTGGGGAAAGGGAGGGAGAATACAGATAGTTAGAGATGGTGGGAGAGTAGGAAAAGAAAGGGAGAAGGGAGAGGGAACAGGTAATGAGATGGAAAAAGAAAAGGGGAAGGAGGAGGGAGAGAAAGACAGAGATAGAGAGCCCTTTTCTTTTTCCCTTCTTCCAGCTGGGAGCTTCCTTTCATCTGCTATTATTTCCCAGATCCAGTTATTCATATTGGGCGATATTAAAATGACAGACTATATTAACCTTTGACTAATTAGTTTATATGTTGCTCCAACCTTTTACTCCATCTGTTTCGGCTTAGACATAGATAGATTTATTCCTTTCGTTTTTGGAGGTAGCAGGGTCATAGATAGTGGTGCTTAGGGATGACTCCTGTCTCTACTCTAGGATAACTTGTAGCAGTGCCCCAGGGACTATAAAGGGTGCCAGTTTTGAACTAGGGCTAGCTGCATTTGAGGTAAGCATGCTAATCTCTGACCCAGATTCAGGTCTTTTCCTTTTTGAACTTTAGAAAAAAAAGGTTTGATCCATGGGAATATTTTGGATATAATTGGAGGGAGAGTGGTGGGCCAAGCAGAGCTCACAAGTCTAGAGAACTACATCCAGGTATTCTCAACTGGCTGTGTGGGGCTTGATGGTTTATCAGTTGGGCCTAGTGATGATGTTCTGGCCTACCATGGTTACAACCTGTAAAGGAGGGCATATATGACACTAGGGATCTAACTCAGGGCCTATAACTTAGTATTCCAGCCCTTGGAATGTGTCCTCATAGACATCTTTAATTACTCTCTCTTTTGCATATCTCTCCATATCTTTCTTTCCCCTCCCTTCTTGTCTTGAATTCTTTTATTTTTTTTGTCCACACCCAGTGATGGTCAGGGGTTATTCCTGGCTATGCCAGGGTATGGAGCTACTATCCATCCTGGGTTAGCCACGTGCATGGCAATTGACCTACTGCTGCACTATGCTCTGACCCCTTTCCTTGGATTCTTGAAAAGAGAGTTTGGGCAACACCCAGCTGTACTCAGAGTTTACTTGGTTCTGTGCTCAGAGATGGTTCCTGGGTAGTGCTTGGAAAAATATAAGCAGTGCAGATATTGAAGCAGGGTCAGCCACATGCAAGGTAAGCACCTTACACACCCTGCTATCTCTCTGAGCACCATTCTTTGCTTTTGCCAGGAGAAGAAGAGTTTTCCTCAATTCTCTTCCATTGACCACTTGAGGTCGACAGATAAAACTGACAATGAATTAATGAAAGAAGCTTATCTAGCACAATACAGGAGCATCACATAAAACAAGTGAGTGCAGTTAGAGAAATAACTATGCTGAGAACTATCATAACAATGTCAGCGAGTGAGCAATGTAGAAAGCCTGTCTCAAATACAGGCAGGGGGTGGGGAGGGAAGAGATGGGGCATTGGTGATGGGAAGGTTGCACAGTGAAGGGGGGTGTTCTTGTTATGATTGAAACCCAACTAAAATTATGTTTGTAATCACAGTGTTTAAATAAAGAAATTATTTTAAAAAGTAACAGGAAAACAGCTTCCTGGGAGCCGGGAGTCTAGCAGGAGGAGGTTTGGCAGGCCCCCGCAATGCCGGAGGCCTGCTTGGCCAGGCCTAGGGGGGGTGCGGGACTTGGGTAACCCCAGCACCCCTCTGCCGCCTTGCTCCAGATCTCCAGGGCTTCCCCGGGCCACACGCCTGGGCAAGCAGGTGAGTTGGGTCCCTTGGTGGAGCTTGAAGGTACCCTAGGCCTTCCCCCACCATCCATGCGGCTCCTTAGGGAGAGTCCGGGTGGGGCTCTGAGCTTCTGGTCTCCCAGCTTCTTGAAGGATCTCTCCTTCCTGGGAGCCAGGAGTCTAGCAGGAGGAGGTTTGGCAGGCCCCCGCCATGCCGGAGGCCTGCTTGGCCAGGCCTAGGGGGGGTGCGGGACTTGGGTAACCCCAGCACCCCTCTGCCGCCTTGCTCCAGATCTCCAGGGCTTCCCCGGGCCACACGCCTGGGCAAGCCGGTGAGTTGGGTCCCTTGGTGGAGCTTGAAGGTACCCTAGGCCTTCCCCCACCATCCATGCGGCTCCTTAGGGAGGGTCCGGGTGGGGCTCTGAGCTTCTGGTCTCCCAGCTTCTTGAAGGATCTCTCCTTCCTGGGAGCCGGGAGTCTAGCAGGAGGAGGTTTGGCAGGCCCCCGCCATGCCGGAGGCCTGCTTGGCCGGGCCTCGGGGGGGGGGGGGGGGGTGCGGGACTTGGGTAACCGCAGCACCCCTCTGCCGCCTTGCTCCAGATCTCCAGGGCTTCCCCGGGCCACACGCCTGGGCAAGCCGGTGAGTTGGGTCCCTTGGTGGAGCTTGAAGGTACCCTAGGCCTTCCGCCACCATCCATGCGGCTCCTTAGGGAGGGTACGGGTGGGGCTCTGAGCTTCTAGTCTCCCAGCTTCTTGAAGGATCTCTCCTTCCTGGGAGCCGGGAGTCTAGCAGGAGGAGGTTTGGCAGGCCACCGCCAAGCCGGAGGCCTGCTTAGCCAGGCCTAGGGGGGGTGCGGGACTTGGGTAACCCCAGCACCCCTCTGCCGCCTTGCTCCAGATTTCCAGGGCTTCCCCGGGCCACACGCCTGGGCAAGCCGTTGAGTTGGGTCCCTTGGTGGAGCTTGAAGGTACCCTAGGCCTTCCCCCACCATCCATGCGGCTCCTTAGGGAGGGTCCGGGTGGGGCTCTGAGCTTCTGGTCTCCCAGCTTCTTGAAGGATCTCTCCTTCCTGGGAGCCGGGAGTCTAGCAGGAGGAGGTTTGGCAGGCCCCCGCCATGCCGGAGGCCTGCTTGGCCAGGCCTAGGGGGGGTGCGGGACTTGGGTAACCCCAGCACCCCTCTGCCGCCTTGCTCCAGATCTCCAGGGCTTCCCCGGGCCACACGCCTGGGCAAGCCGGTGAGTTGGGTCCCTTGGTGGAGCTTGAAGTTACCCTAGGCCTTCCCCCACCATTCATGCGGCTCCTTAGGGAGGGTCCGGGTGGGGCTCTGAGCTTCTGGTCTCCCAGCTTCTTGAAGGATCTCTCCTTCCTGGGAGCCTGGAGTCTAGCAGGAGGAGGTTGGGCAGACCCCCGCCATGCCGGAGGCCTGCTTGGCCAGGCCTAGGGGGGGTGCGGGACTTGGGTAACCCCAGCACCCCTCTGCCGCCTTGCTCCAGATCTCCAGGGCTTCCCCGGGCCACACGCCTGGGCAAGCCGTTGAGTTGGGTCCCTTGGTGGAGCTTGAAGGTACCCTAGGCCTTCCCCCACCATCCTTGCGGCTCCTTAGAGAGGGTCCGGGTGGGGCTCTGAGCTTCTGGTCTCCCAGCTTCTTGAAGGATCTCACCTTCCTGGGAGCCGGGAGTCTAGTAGGAGGAGGTTTGGCAGGCCCCCGCCATGCCGGAGGCCTGCTTGGCCAGGCCTAGGGGGGGTGCGGGACTTGGGTAACCCCAGCACCCCTCTGCCGCCTTGCTCCAGATCTCCAGGGCTTCCCCGAGCCACACGCCTGGGCAAGCCGTTGAGTTGGGTCCCTTGATGGAGCTTGAAGGTACCCTAGGCCTTCCCCCACCATCCATGCGGCTCCTTAGGGAGGGTCCGGGTGGGGCTCTGAGCTTCTGGTCTCCCAGCTTCTTGAAGGATCTCTCCTTCCTGGGAGCCCGGAGTCTAGCAGGAGGAGTTTTGGCAGGCCCCCGCCATGCCGGAGGCCTGCTTGGCCAGGCCTAGGGGGGGTGCGGGACTTGGGTAACCCCAGCACCCCTCTGCCGCCTTGCTCCAGATCTCCAGGGCTTCCCCGGGCCACACGCCTGGGCAAGCCGGTGAGTTGGGTCCCTTGGTGGAGCTTGAAGGTACCCTAGGCATTCCCCCACCATCCATGCGGCTCCTTAGGGAGGGTCCGGGTGGGGCTCTGAGCTTCTGGTCTCCCAGCTTCTTGAAGGATCTCTCCTTCCTGGGAGCCAGGAGTCTAGCAGGAGGAGGTTTGGCAGGCCCCCGCCATGCCGGCAGGCCTGCTTGGCCAGACCTGGGGGGGGTGCGGGACTTGGGTAACCCCAGCACCCCTCTGCCGCCTTGCTCCAGATCTCCAGGGCTTCCCCGGGCCACACGCCTGGGCAAGCCGGTGAGTTGGGTCCCTTGGTGGAGCTTGAAGGTACCCTAGGCCTTCCCCCACCATCCATGCGGCTCCTTAGGGAGGGTCCGGGTGGGGCTCTGAGCTTCTGGTCTCCCAGCTTCTTGAAGGATCTCTCCTTCCTGGGAGCCGGGAGTCTAGCAGGAGGAGGTTTGGCAGGCCCCCGCCATGCCGGAGGCCTGCTTGGCCAGGCCTAGGGGGGGTGCGGGACTTGGGTAACCCCAGCACCCCTCTGCCGCCTTGCTCCAGATCTCCAGGGCTTCCCCGGGCCACACGCCTGGGCAAGCCGTTGAGTTGGGTCCCTTGGTGGAGCTTGAAGGTACCCTAGGCCTTCCCCCACCATCCATGCGGCTCCTTAGGGAGGGTCCGTGTGTGGCTCTGAGCTTCTGGTCTCCCAGCTTCTTGAAGGATCTCTCCTTCCTGGGAGCCGGGAGTCTAGCAGGAGGAGGTTTGGCTGGCACTTGTAATCTCTCTCCAGTCTACATTTTCAAAATCGCCCCCCGCGTGCACAAGAAACATTAATAGTACTCTCACAAGAAACATTAATTGTACTCTCACAAGAAACATTAATAGTATTCTCACAAGAGACATTAATAGTACTCTCACAAGAAACTGTAATAGTACTCTCACAAGAAATTTTAATAGTACTCACTATCATTGAAATATGTTTTTATGTATGCAGAATGTCTATTTTTTACTCTGCCCTTTTGCATACCCCTTCATAAGTTCATATTTCTCTTTAACTTCTTTAACTCCTATCATCATTACTCCTTTTATACCCTTTCTAACTTAAGTACTGTTGAGTCCTAAGTCACAGACCAAAGTGGTGTCCTAGAGTTAACACCCACCCAACTATTTTAAAAGGCATAAAAAGGATACATATCTTTTCAACATTTTATGGGTGTTTTCTTTGACGGCTATAACTTTTGCTAAATACTTTCTTATACAGTGATGATCCCCCCCCCCCATGTTTTTTATCTTCTCTTTGTGAACTGCTCAATATGGAATTTGGTGTGAAAGAATCCCTCAGTTTAATACTTATGTTTGAACCAAGTCATGGGTCTTGTTGGAAATGTTCTAATGCCCCCATATATCTGATAGCACCACGTGGCTTTATATCTTGTTTGCGTAGGCACACTAACATGGAAAAATACTATACATACCAATAAGTTCTTATCTAATAAAAATCTTGTAGTGCAGTGAGACCTTACACCCTGAACATTGACATAAAGACCTGGCACAGGCCTCAGAAGAATGGACATTCTCCATTCACCCCTTGATCTACAGAAGACATTTACAAAACATCCAAGGTTGTATATAACATCACCTGGTGGCATTCCTGTACCAGGAAAGACCCTACAGCTGCTCTGACATCTACTCAAAATAAACACCCCTTAACACTGAGAAGACAACAAGAACAAAGACCTGCTTACTGGACACGGCTTGCTGTATTGCCCCTTAATTGTGAAGTTTGTCTATAACATCACCTGGAAGCAATCCTCTACCACGGAAGACCCTACCACTGCTCAGACATCGTTCTGCTCAAAAGAGACTTCCCTTAACACTGAGAAGACTTAACAACAACAACCTGCTTACAGGAAAGGGCTTCCTGCATTCCCTTTCATGGTGAGGTGAAACGAGAAGGCACTCCACACCATGACTTCAATGTAGGACATGCAGATTCCAGAATCTTTAATACAGAAACATGAGACCAACAACAGAGACTGTGTGAAAAGTGTATTGGCACTACAGACAAAGTCTTGGATCGAACGATAACTTTCCTGAGGCCTAGAGCTGGTCTTATGCCAGGAAACTTCAGGGGCAGGATCTCTTTGTATTTAGGCCAAGGTTATTCCTTTCCATGCCTCTCATATTTTGGTGGGCCTATGCAAACAACAATTGCCACTCTAACACCGTTTTTACTGTGCTCCTTTGACTCTAATCCTTAAAACGCACCCGCTTAAAATTTGAGGTTAACTTAAGCTAATATGCATGTACATGGAAATGTAAAAAATACTATGCCTCTAATGTTTAAGGAGTTACGTAAGTTTGATGGCTTTAGATTGCCTTGTGTGCTGTTAAGAAATATTATAATGTGCTACAATCTGGAGACTTGAGGGACAAAGTAATTGCACATGGATTCTGTTTTATTTATCTTAACTTTCTTTGGTGAGAGTACAAAGTTAAGATATCAGCAAGGGGACTTCTTCTGATAATTATGTTATGGGTGATTGTCCTTCCACTGTAACTTTACCTTATCCTCTTTCTTTGCAAAAAAAAAAAAAAAGTAACAGGAAAACAAACAATAACTCAAGAAAATAGCTAGGCTTATTTTCCTACCTACCAGTATAATAGTTGCCAGTAAACTATGGAAAAGTAGCAACACAAAAGAAAAGAAATTTAAGCTTTTTTAGGAGGTGTTAGATCCAGAGTAGAAGGACCAGAACACACAATTGGAATAAAGTTTAATACTTTAACCCATCTGCTAACAAGAACCCCAGCCTGGCCAGCCAGGGCCACCTCCCAAAGGAGATGAGCTCCACCTAAGGTCATGAGGAAGATTATATAGGGAGGTTCCAGCTTTCTTAGGGTCCTTAAAATGATTGGCTATTGTCTAGGGGTACCTTCCTACTGTTCCCTTGTCCTTCCCCAATAGGCTACCTATAGGTATGGCCAGATAGCTTGGGGTGAGGTCAATGGAAATTGGCTTGTGAAGACCTACCATGTGGCTTACACCATGTATTTCTTACAAAATGGCGTCTCTCCCTGCTCAGAACTTGAGAAGAAGCCTGCCATGTGGCCTTTACAAAATGGCACCCCTCCTTGTTCAGAATTCAGGTCCCAACAGTGGTAACTTTTGGAAAAGTGACCACGCAGGGAACTCAATGATGGTAAAAATAATTTCAGTAAGGATTGTTTATACAGACTGAAATTGAGGCTGGCCTTTCATTTTCTTTATATTTTCTTCTTCTGGCACAGAAAAAGGAGAAGGCCCCTTCTGTTGGACTACAACTTGTTTTATCCAAAACAAAAAATTTCCCTGGCTTCTTGGCCCTCCATTTATGTACCCTTATTTTTATATGTAAAGGGCATACCTAAAGGGAAATAATTAAAAAAAAGTCTTTTGTCTGCACTCTCCACTCTGTCCCTGCCAAGTTGTGAATTGAGATACTTAAAAAAGGTCCTTTGTTTTGGCAGGCAGATCAACCACAAGGTTAAAAACTTCTGGACCCCTCTCTTTTCTCTTGGAAGTTTGACTTGGTTTATTTCTTGTGGCAACTCTGTTCTTGACCCATTTTCCTGGGGTTGAATTATGGCATGTGGAACCCCACACCCTTCAGGAAGATGACTTGGTGTAATGACTGAGGACACAGTTGTTTTTTTTTCTTATGTCTACTATTTATAAGTGGTATTAAATTCAAAATACAAATTTTGCCAAATTTGGGAGTAGAACCTTATGACAGCCCTCTACACCTCCTAATTTTTCCATTTTTCCTTACATAGCTGTTTTTTTCTGCTACAAAGAAGTCAATAGAATGAGAAGCTCTGCACTCCATTAAGCCTTATTTCTTCAGGTTTGACTACTCAGAGCCCGCAGTCTCTGATCTACACTCCAGAGGCCCAAAGACAAATCTTTCTGGAGTACAGCTCAAAATGTTCTTTCTTTTGACACGTGTATTTATATCACTAGTATAACATACATTCTTAAATGCTCCACAGCTTTAAATATAGAGCTGGCTGATGCAGCTATATTATCTATATTATACATGTATAATATAATTACAGGGTCCTGGGCTATAGTAGAGTAGGGAGGGTCCCTGTCTTGCACACGACCAACCTGGTTTAATCTCTAGCATCCCATATGGTCCCCTGGTACCACCAGGAGTAAATCCCGAGTATAGTACCTTGAGTAACCTGAGCTTAGCCAAGTGCTGCCTCAAAAGTTTACCCCCGAAACCTCATGGTAATTTGAATTTAGGTACTTTTATATTGATATTTTAAAGGTACATAAAAAAAACTTTATTGATTGATTGGGTTTTGGGCCACACCCAGTATGCTCCTGGCTCTGAACTCAGGCAGGCTGGGGGATCATGTGAGATACCAGAAATCGAACAGGATCTCTCCTGGATTGGTCACATGCAAGGCAAATGCCCTACCTCTCTGTGCTATCTCTCTGGCCCTGGAATGTGATTGGTTTTAACTTTCACTTAAGGTATGAAGGAGCATTTGGGTCTCAGTATTCCAGTCGTAATTATAGCAAGAAGTTAGGTGGCTAATTCCTACTGAGAGGGCGACTAAGCTCCGGGTGAGAGCTTCCTGTTTTCATCTTTTCTGTTTTGTTTTGGTTTATGGGTCACACCTGGTGGTGCTCAGGGGTTACTCCTGACTCTATGCTCAGAAATCGCTCCTGCCAGGCTCGGGGGACCATATGGGATGCCCGGATTCCAACCACCGTCCTTTTGCATCTAAGGCAAAAACCCTACCACTGTGCTATCTCTCGGGCTCCTTAAAATTTGTTGTTTGTTTTTTTATTTTGGTTTGTTGTCATCTTTGTTAATTGAAGAACACTGTGTGTTTAGGCAGCTGGAGCAATAGTACAGTGTGAGTACATGCCAGGACACTTGCCTTACATGGATCTAACCTTTGTTTGACCCCCAGAATTCCTTATTGTTACCTGAGCCCACAAGGAGTGATCCTTGAGTTTAGAGCCATAAGTAAACTCAGCACGTCTGGGTGTGGTGTAAAAAATAAAGCAGGGGCCAGAGCTATAGTACAGTGATAGGGCATTTGCCTTGCACGCAGCTGACCCAGGACAGACTTCAGTTCGATCCCTAGCGTCCCATATGGTCCCTCAAGCCAGGAACAATTTCTGAGTGCATAGCCAGGAGTAACCCCTGAGCGTCACCGGCTGTGACCCCAAACCAAAAACAAATAAAAAAATCCCCCAAAATAAATAATCAAAACAAAAGCAAAAAAGTAACCCTGTGAGTTTGATGCATTATTTAAAACCAATGTGTGCATATGCTGTATTAAGTTCAGCATATATTAAATTCTAACCTTTCTTGTCTAATTCTTGCCTTTGTCTCAATTTATGTCCCTTCCACTCTCATTTCCTTCTGTTACTAACTAGTCTTATGTTCCAAAGGCAAAAAACTATTTGGGGAGCACAACTGGTGGTGCTTAGGTGGTGCTTATTCCTGGTTCTGTGCTTAGTGATCACTCCCTGTGGGGGTTGAGGGAATATACAGGGTGATGGGGATCAAACTTAGGTCACCTATGGACAATTGCCCTACCCGCAGTATATACACCCCTCCCCAAATAGTCCAAATATTTATTAATTCTATTACTTCATCTGCATGCTTATTTTTTGAGTCTTAAATAGGAGTGAAACTATATCTTCATATTAACTAGTTAATTAACTAGTTAACGGAAGCTGAATTTCTTTAAAGATAAAGAGATTTCTAAGACAATTGTTTGCATGCTTTCTCTGCCTCTGGTGACCTCCTAGAATTATTCTTCTATGAATAGACCAAGACTTGTTTGTATAAACCATACTCCAGTAATTTATCTTCTATGAAAAATTTCTCATTTATAAAAAAATAACTTGTGTATATAGCTCTTCATCTAGGACTAGAAATTAGCTCTTATTCAGCTTGAACATAGCAGACAATGCTAGATATAATTTTTTTTTTTGGTTTATTTTTGGGCTACACTTGGCAATGCTCAGGGGGTTACTCCTGGCTCTCCACCCAGGGATCCATTCCTGACAGTACTTAGGGGACCATATGGGATGTTGGTCAGCTGCATGCAAGGAAAATGCCCTCCCCACTGTGCTATCTCTCTGACTCCATATATATAATTTTTTATAATTATCTTTATTTAAACACCGTGATTACAAACATGATTATAGTTGTATGATTACAGTCATGTAAAGAACACCCCCCTTCACCAGTGCAACATTCCCACCACCAATTTCCCAGATCTCCCTCCTCTCCACCCCCCCCACACCTGTACTCGAGACAGGCTTTCTACTTCCCTCATTCATTCACATTGTTATGATAGTTTTCAGTGTAGTCATCTCTCCAACTGCACTCATCACTCTATGTGATGAGCTTCATGTCATGAGCTGCATCTACCAGTCCTCATCTCTTTTGTCTCTGAGAATCTATTATGCTGAGTAAAGTAAGTCAGAGGGAGAGAGAAAGATGCAGAATGGTTTCACTCATCTATGGGCTTTAAGAAAAATGAAAGACATTTTTAACATATATATAATTTTTTATCTTTTATTTTGTGAGTAATGTTCTTCCATGATTTGGTATGAAAATATTAAGTTGAAAGTCACTTTAAAAAGGAAAAAATCTTGGGGCCAGAGAGATAGCATAGTGGCAAGGCCTTTGCCTGGCATGCAGCCAACACAGGACGAACCCTGGTTTGAATTCTGGCATCCCATATGGTCCCCCATGCCTGCAGGGAGCTATTTCTGTGAGCAGAGCCAGGAGTAACCGTTGAGCATCGCTGGGTGTGACACAAAGCCAAAATAAAAAAAAAAAGAAGGTAAAAAAATCTTATCCATCATCAAAATTTGGATTTGGTGGGCACTTAAACCCATCATTAAATATCAAAATTTAGGTAAGTTATTGTTTTATATCTTTTTATTTTATAGACATAGCTTTTTTGTTGTTGTTGTTCATAGCTATTATAGACCTTAGTTTATTTTTTCTTGTTGTTTTGGACCAAACCTGGTAGTTCTTAGGTTTTACTGCTAGCTTTACATGCAGGAATCACTCTTGGTGAGCTCTGGTGACCATACAGGATACCAGGGATGGAACCACATGCAAGGCAAGGGCTTTACTGATGGTGCCATCTTTATAGTCACCAAATATTAACTTTCATAAGGTGAAAATTAAGCTCTGTACTTTTATTTACTAGACACTTGACTAACTATGTTGAATTTTATTTTAAGTATGAAGACAAATGTGGAAACTAGCAAGAAAAGTAGGGAAAGCAACATGAAGAACTATAAGCTAAGTATTCTTTCTTGAGCAGAAATGTGCTAAGCACATTACTTATTTTCTAAAAGAAGAGAAAAAAACCCTAGGACATAAAAGGCCTCAGGGACAAATGCCCTCTTTTTAGGATCGTTGTTTTTAAGCTTTTTCACTTGCTAAATTCACATTACTAGAAAATATACTACTACTTTAGGTCAACAATAGGCTGTTAGGCTAAGGTTGGTGTAAATTTATTCCCATTGAAAAGAATTCAACTTACTTTATTTAAAGCCCATGTGTCGCACTGTTAACATAGTTGATCATGATACATTTTTTTCCAGGGGAGTGGGAAATAAATTATTTAAAAAGAAAAGAAAGGAAAAAGAAGGAAGAGAATAAAATGAGTACAGCAAGAAACAAATCTGTTCAAATTGTATCTACAATGACATTTAGTCATTGGAGAAAGTTTAGTAAGCTCTTGTTTCTAGTTCATTATTCTGTTACTTTATTTGTTTCTGAACATTAGGGGGCTTCAGAGAAACACGGACATCTAAATCTGTGTGTTCATAAGGCAATGACAGTATTAAACAAAAATGAAGTTGACCAGCATTATTGCTGTAGCCGTGGCTTTTTTGGGCATGTTTTTAGCTGTCAGATCTCCCAGATCTGAGAAAGAGGGCTGGGATAGGGTGCCATACTCATATAAAAATACTGATATACCCCTGGCGTTTTGGTCAAATTGGTATCTCTGCAGAGAGCTGTCGAAGAGTTGTGAAGCAAGGCCAATGAAAAAGTGGCAATTGTGGATGATGGGTGCAGCAGGCATAATTTTGGCACAGCGAGGATTCACCGCACACTCTCCTCCTGTGAGCGCCAGCTTTCAGCTACATGACTGATGTGCCCGTACAGTCTCACTTGCTTGATTTACATCTCCTTTGAGAACAGAGTGAGTCTATGGAGTTGACCAAAGGCAGACATAGGGACTCCCCCCCCCCCTTTCTTTTCTGGTGTTTGTGTCACACCTGGCTGCACCCAGGGATTCCTCCTGGCTAAAAGCTAAGAAATCGCTCCTGGCAGGCTCGGAGGATCATATGGGATGCCGGGATTTGAACCACAGTCCTTCTGCATGCAAGGAAAAAGCCCTACCTCCATGCTCTCTCTCTGGCCCCAACTTTTCCATTTCTGATAAAAGAGAAAATAGAAAGATCCTGAGCATAGAGGAAAATTCCAGGCTAATTATGGATCACTCCAATTCATTTTTCCTGGGTTGTTCAAATTTTCTATGCCTATTGGCCAGAAGGCTTGCAAATCTACTTTTCCTGTTATGGGACACTATCTACCTTAACCATGTCAGTATTTGTTCCATTTATCTTATCGATGAATTGACAGCTGAGAGAGGTAATGCCAGGTGCAAATAGGTTACTCAAGAATACAGATAAACTCTGATGGAAAAACAAACTCCCACCCTAAAAGTGAGTAATTCCAATTTTGATAAAAGACTCAGAAGGTTGTCAGAATAAGCCTTGGTGTAGAGCTAGTACATGAAGGAGGGAAGCTCAGACAAGAGGCAGGTGGGAGAGATAGTACAGAAGTTAAGGAACTATCTTTGCACTCAGCTAACTCCAGCTTGATTACGAACTGCGTATGGTTTCTGGAATATGAACAGGAGTGATTTATAAGCACAGAGCCAAGAGAAATCCTTGAGCACAGCTGGTGTGGCTCCAAAAACAAAACAAAACAAAACTGAGCAGATATTAAGAGAGAGACACAAAAAAAATAATAAAAGAAAGAAAAGCAGGAGGTGGTTAGCAACAGGTGGTGGAATTGCAACAGTTACATCTATCTGGACATCTATTGAAGTGTGTGTATACATATGTGTGTGCATATATATCATATACACGTGTGTATATAGACACATATATTTGAATATAGGCTTCAAAGAGCTCTGACATTTGAGTAAAATGGAAGTGAATCTAGTAAATAAGTGCCTTTGAACAGAGAGAGTTCAGAGAAGAGACATACAGGAAGTGAAAGACAATAAGGGGTTATTATATCAATGAAGTGGGAGACAAATCCTGTGGAAGAGAAGCATAATGCTAATGGGGCAATGTGTTTAGTCTTTCGAAACTCAGTAAGATCAAGAACAATAAAAAGATAGTGGCTCTGGGCAGGACAGCTAGCCATAGGACCCCTGGGCTGGCCACTTAGTCCAGGGGAACAAGATTCCCCCACATCAGGCGGGTCTTCAGGGCCACGCCTGGTTAATCGGGCCCTGGGGGGAGGGGGTGAGAAATTCCTCCCTGGGCAGCCAACAACTGCAGAGGCTCGGCTGGGACCAGAGCACTCCACATGCCAGGACTTCGTGGGCTTTTGACTGGTATGATGGGGGCTCTGGGCAGGACAGCTAGCCATAGGACCCTGGGCTGACCACTTTGTCCAGGAGAGCATGATTCCCCCCACACCGGGCGGGTCTTCAGGGCCACGCCTGGTTAATCCGGCCCTGGGAGGAGGGGGTGAGAGATTTCTTCCTAGGCATCCAAAAACTACAGAGGCTCAGCTGGGCCCAGAACACTCCGAATGCCAGGATTTCTTGGTGTGTTTGCCTGGTATGTTGGGGGCTCTGGGCAGGACAGCTAGCCATAGGACCCCTGGGCTGGCCACTTAGTCCAGGGGAACAAGATTCCCCCACATCAGGCGGGTCTTCAGGGCCACGCCTGGTTAATCGGGCCCTGGGGGGAGGGGGTGAGAAATTCCTCCCTGGGCAGCCAACAACTGCAGAGGCTCGGCTGGGACCAGAGCACTCCACATGCCAGGACTTCGTGGGCTTTTGACTGGTATGATGGGGGCTCTGGGCAGGACAGCTAGCCATAGGACCCTGGGCTGACCACTTTGTCCAGGAGAGCATGATTCCCCCCACACCGGGCGGGTCTTCAGGGCCACGCCTGGTTAATCCGGCCCTGGGAGGAGGGGGTGAGAGATTTCTTCCTAGGCATCCAAAAACTACAGAGGCTCAGCTGGGCCCAGAACACTCCGAATGCCAGGATTTCTTGGTGTGTTTGCCTGGTATGTTGGGGGCTCTGGGCAGGACAGCTAGCCATAGGACCCCTGGGCTGGCCACTTAGTCCAGGGGAACAAGATTCCCCCACATCAGGCGGGTCTTCAGGGCCACGCCTGGTTAATCGGGCCCTGGGGGGAGGGGGTGAGAAATTCCTCCCTGGGCAGCCAACAACTGCAGAGGCTCGGCTGGGACCAGAGCACTCCACATGCCAGGACTTCGTGGGCTTTTGACTGGTATGATGGGGGCTCTGGGCAGGACAGCTAGCCATAGGACCCTGGGCTGACCACTTTGTCCAGGAGAGCATGATTCCCCCCACACCGGGCGGGTCTTCAGGGCCACGCCTGGTTAATCCGGCCCTGGGAGGAGGGGGTGAGAGATTTCTTCCTAGGCATCCAAAAACTACAGAGGCTCAGCTGGGCCCAGAACACTCCGAATGCCAGGATTTCTTGGTGTGTTTGCCTGGTATGTTGGGGGCTCTGGGCAGGACAGCTAGCCATAGGACCCCTGGGCTGGCCACTTAGTCCAGGGGAACAAGATTCCCCCACATCAGGCGGGTCTTCAGGGCCACGCCTGGTTAATCGGGCCCTGGGGGGAGGGGGTGAGAAATTCCTCCCTGGGCAGCCAACAACTGCAGAGGCTCGGCTGGGACCAGAGCACTCCACATGCCAGGACTTCGTGGGCTTTTGACTGGTATGATGGGGGCTCTGGGCAGGACAGCTAGCCATAGGACCCTGGGCTGACCACTTTGTCCAGGAGAGCATGATTCCCCCCACACCGGGCGGGTCTTCAGGGCCACGCCTGGTTAATCCGGCCCTGGGAGGAGGGGGTGAGAGATTTCTTCCTAGGCATCCAAAAACTACAGAGGCTCAGCTGGGCCCAGAACACTCCGAATGCCAGGATTTCTTGGTGTGTTTGCCTGGTATGTTGGGGGCTCTGGGCAGGACAGCTAGCCATAGGACCCCTGGGCTGGCCACTTAGTCCAGGGGAACAAGATTCCCCCACATCAGGCGGGTCTTCAGGGCCACGCCTGGTTAATCGGGCCCTGGGGGGAGGGGGTGAGAAATTCCTCCCTGGGCAGCCAACAACTGCAGAGGCTCGGCTGGGACCAGAGCACTCCACATGCCAGGACTTCGTGGGTTTTTGACTGGTATGATGGGGGCTCTGGGCAGGACAGCTAGCCATAGGACCCTGGGCTGACCACTTTGTCCAGGAGAGCATGATTCCCCCCACACCGGGCGGGTCTTCAGGGCCACGCCTGGTTAATCCGGCCCTGGGAGGAGGGGGTGAGAGATTTCTTCCTAGGCATCCAAAAACTACAGAGGCTCAGCTGGGCCCAGAACACTCCGAATGCCAGGATTTCTTGGTGTGTTTGCCTGGTATGTTGGGGGCTCTGGGCAGGACAGCTAGCCATAGGACCCCTGGGCTGGCCACTTAGTCCAGGGGAACAAGATTCCCCCACATCAGGCGGGTCTTCAGGGCCACGCCTGGTTAATCGGGCCCTGGGGGGAGGGGGTGAGAAATTCCTCCCTGGGCAGCCAACAACTGCAGAGGCTCGGCTGGGACCAGAGCACTCCACATGCCAGGACTTCGTGGGCTTTTGACTGGTATGATGGGGGCTCTGGGCAGGACAGCTAGCCATAGGACCCTGGGCTGACCACTTTGTCCAGGAGAGCATGATTCCCCCCACACCGGGCGGGTCTTCAGGGCCACGCCTGGTTAATCCGGCCCTGGGAGGAGGGGGTGAGAGATTTCTTCCTAGGCATCCAAAAACTACAGAACCGCGCGGGGGCTTACGCCCCCGCGCGTACTTTATGTATTTCATATATTCAGAATATTCCTTATTCTTATGTTATGTTTTCCGTATACAGATTGTTTATTTTTTATTCTCCGCTTTCCCACACCCCTACAAAGCTCTTTTTTACTCCTTAACTCTCTAACCCCTTCTCAAACATCACTAACCTAGTTTACTCTTTTTAACTTCAGTAGTGTAGAATCGTAATCACAGTCCAAAGCTGTGCATTGTGTGTGACAACCCCAAACTGTTTCAAGATACATAAAATGGACACGTATTTCTTTAGAATATTTTGTGTTTTTTCTCTGACAGCTATAATTCTTACTAAATGTTGTCTTATACAGTGATGATTCTAACCACTTTTTATCTTCTCTTTTTGAGCTGTTTAACAAGGAATTTTGGTGGAAGAGTCCCCCAGTTTAATGCTTATGATTGAATCATGTTAATGGAATCATTGTAATTGTTCTTATGGCCCCCATATGCGCCAATAACACCATGTGGCATTGCTTCTTATTTGCATAGGCACATTAAAATGGGAAAATAGTATAAATACAAATAAGATCCTATCTAATAGAGATTGGAACACACAAACCTTGTAGTGCAAAGGGACCTTACACCCTGAACATTGACATAACGACCTGGCACAGACCTCAGAAGAAAGGGCATATTCCATTCTCCCCTGAACCAGGAAAGCCATCCACGAAACATCCAGGCTGGTCTATAACATCACCTGGAAGCAATCCTCTACCACGGAAGACCTACACTGCTCAGACTTCGACCTGCTCAAAAGAGACTTCCCTTAACACTGAGAAGACTTAACAACAACAACGACCTGCTTACAGGACAGGGCTCCCTGTGTTGCCCTTTGATTGTGAGGTGAAAGGAGAGGATGCTCCACGTCCTGACTTCAATGTAAGATATGCAGATTCCAGGATCTTTAATACAGAAACATGATACCAACAACAGAGACTGTGTGAAAAATAAAAGTGTGCTGGCACTACAGACAATGTATTGGATTGGACGATCTAGCTTGCTTGGAGCCTAGACTTGGTCTTGTGCCAGGAAACTTCAGGGGTCTGGTCTCTTTGTACTTAGGCCAAGGTTATTTCTTTCCATGTCCCTCATATTTTGGTGGGCCTATGCAAACAACAATTGCCACTCTAACACCATTCTTACTGTGCTCCTTTGACTCTAATCCTTAAAAAAACTCACTTAAAATTTGAGGTTAACTTAAGCTAATATGCATGTATATGGAAATGTAAGAAAATACTATGCCTGTAATGTTTAAGGAGTTACGTAAGTTTTATGGCTTTAGATTGCCTTGTGTACTGTTAAGAAATATTATAATGTGTTACAATCTGGGGACTTGAGGGACAAAGTAATTGTACATGGATTCTGTCTTATTTATCTTAATGTTCTTTGGCTGAAATTTCAAAGTTAATATATCAGCAAGGGGACTTCTGAGAATTATGTTATGGGTGATTGTCCTTCCACTGTAACTTTACCTTGTCCTCTTACTTTGCACCCTTGTTCTCATAAATAAAAATAAAAATTAAAAAAAAAAAAAAAAAAAAAAAAAAAAGATAGTGGGGTGTGAGCATCAGGAGACAGATCTCTGCTGAATTTTAGATATGTGATTTAAACTAGTTTGTGTGTGTGTGTGTGTGTGTGTCTGTGTGTCTGTGTGTGTGTGTGTCTGTGTCTGTGTGTCTGTGTCTGTGTGTCTGTGTCTGTAGTACATACTCAGTGAAACTCACGACTCGTTCCTAACTCTACATTCATGTTTTATTCCTGAAAGGTTCAGGGATGCCAGGGATCAAATGCTGGTCCACTGTAGTCCCTATCCACTGTACTATTTCTCCAGTGCCTAATTAAGTATTTTAATGGAGATAATAGCAAGCTTAGATGAGAAATTTTATGAGAATGATCTTCAAATTCTAGAGTACTGTCCACTAAATCTAGAAGCCTAATGATGATTAAAACAAAATTTCTTGGGGCCGGAGAGATAGCATGGAGGTAGGGTGTTTGCCTTTCATGCAGAAGGATGGTGGTTCAAATCCTGGCTTCCCATATGGTCCCCTGAGCCTGTCAGGAGAGATTTCTGAGCGCAGAGCCAGGAGTAACCCCTGAGTGCTGCTGGGTGTGACCCAAAAATAAAAAAAATTTTTTTTCTTCATAACAGAAGTAGGAAATAAAAATGATTTTGTAAGGGAAATTATAGTGTTGACTGATGATGGGTGAGGATAATATAAAAGAAAAAATGAGTCTATAAAATGATAAAAGAGCACGCAGACTTTTTAAAATATCTTTATTTAAACACTTTGATTACAAACATGATTGTGGTTGGATTTCAGTCATGTAAAGAACACCCCCTCTTCACCAGTGCAACATTCCCATCACCAATGTCCCAAATCTCCCTCCTCCCCACCCCACCCTGGCCTGTACTCTAGACAGGCTTTCTACTTCCCTCTTTCATTCACATTGTTATGATAGTTCTCAATGTAGTTAGTTCTCTAACTGCACTCATCACTCTTTGTGTTGAGCTTCATGTAGTGAGTTGGAACTTTCAGCTCTCCTCTCTTTTGTCTCTGAAAATTATTGCAAGAATGTCCTTCATTTTTCTTAAAATAATGTCTTTCATTTTTTCTTAAAATGATATCTTTCATTTTCCTTAAAATGATGAGTGAGACTATTCTGCTTCTCTCTCCCTCTGACTTACTTCATTCTGCATAATAGATTCCATGTACAGCCATGTATAGGAAAATTTCATGACTTCATATTTCCTGAAGGCTGCATAATATTCCATTGTGTATATGTACCACAGTTTCTTTTTTTTTGATAGTTTGACAATTCTTTTTTTTTAATTTATTTAAACACCTTAATTACATACATGATTGTGTTTGGGTTTCAGTCATGTAAAGAACACCACCCATCACCAGTGCAACATTCCCATCACCAATGTCCCAAGTCTCCCTTCGCCCCACCCGACCCCCGCCTGTACTCTAGACAGGCTCTCCATTTTCCTCATACATTCTCATTATTAGGACAGTTCAAAATGTAGTTATTTCCCTAACTAAACTCACCACTCTTTGTGGTGAGCTTCCTGAGGTGAGTTGGAACTTCCAGCTCTTTTCTTTTTGTGTCTGAAAATTATTATTACAAGGGTGTCTTTCATTTTTCTTAAAACCCATAGATGAGTGAGACCATTCTGCGTTTTTCTCTCTCTCTCTGACTTATTTCACTCAGCATAATAGATTCCGTGTACATCCATGTATAGGAAAATTTCATGACTTCATCTCTCCTGACAGCTGCATAATATTCCATTGTGTATATGTACCACAGTTTCTTTAGCCATTCGTCTGTTGAAGGGCATCTTGGTTGTTTTCCAGAGTCTGGCTATTGTAAATAGTGCTGCAATGAATATAGGTGTAAGGAAGGAATTTTTGTATTGTATTTTTGTGTTCCTAGGGTATATCCCTAGGAGTGGTATAGCTGGATTGTATGGGAGCTCAATTTTTAGTTTTTGAAGGAATCTCCATATTGGCAAGCAGACATTTTTGATATCATTTACATAGTAGGGTACAGTACCATTTACAGAGTAGTGTACAGTGGATAAGGTGTTTGCCTTACACGAAGCCAACCCGAGTTCTACCCCCAGCACTACATAAATTTGACAGAGCATAGCTAAAGGTAATCCCTGATTCATGGATAAACCCTGAGCACAGCTAGATTTTTTTTTTATCAATACCCTATCCCTAACCCTAAAAACAAATTTACAAGGCAGACTCTCACTGTGACAACTGCCACTCCAAAGAAATGAATTTAAAAAATTCCATAAATAGGGCAGGAGAGATAGCAGAGCGGTAAGGCATTTGCCTTGCATGCAGGAGAATCCCGGCATCTCATATGATCCCACGAGCCTGCTGGGGGGGATTTCTGAGCGTAGAGCCAGTAGTAACCCCTGAGCACTTCTGGGTGTGACCAAAACAACAAACAAACAAACAAACTATAATGTCCATAAATAGAGAAAAGCCAAGTCCTGGGAAAAGAGTTTGAATTTTCTTCAAATATAAAAAGACCAATGTGACTGGAGCAGAGGTGAAGGTCATGTAGAAGTTGCAGGATACAATAATTATTTCAAGCTGTGAGAAGAGTCCAACTGACAGAAATACTTATTAAATCCTTGATATGTTTAAATTTCTGGTATATATTGAAGATAAATATCAGGATAATTACTGAGAAATCCTTTCTTTTTCCTTCTTTTATTTTATTTTTCAGCCATTAGTAGTGCTTAGGAGTTACTACTTATGGGTTTGCATTCAGGAGTTACTCCTGGCAATTCTCAGAGGACAATTTGTGATGCCAGGGATGTCCAGTCAGCCGTTTACAAATCAAACACCTTACCTACTGTACAATCTCTCCAGAACCCCTAGAGATGTGTATGTGTGAATTAAGATAGTTTTTATTGAACAATGGTTGCATCATTCCTTACATCTTGGTAGTATTCCATTGTATATGTATATATACCACATCTTCATGATCTTTTGTTGAATAACTAGGTTGATTCAAATCTTAGCTATTGTACTGAATTCTGCAATGAATAAAGTGTGCATACATCCTTTTGGATGAATGCTTTTCTGTCCTGGGGATAGATATCCCCAAAGAGTGACTTCTGGGTGATATGGCAGCTCAGTTTTGAGTTCGCTGAGAACCTTCCATACTGTTTTCCCTAGGGGCATTCCCACCAGCAGTGGATGAGTGTTCCTTTCAAACCACATCTCAGCCAACAGAGATTGTTCCCAGTATTTTTGATATATGCCATCCTCACTGATGTAAGATGATATTTCATTGTCTTGATTTGGATTTCCCTAATGATAAGTGATGATAAACATTTTTCATGTGCCTGTTGTCCATCTGTTGATCTTCCACAGAGAAGTGTCTGTTCATTTACTCTCCCTTTATTGGATGGGGATTTTAGGTTTTGTGGAATTTACCTTTGTGAGTGCTTTGTATATCCTAGATATTAACCCTTTATTTGATGCAAAATTTTTCCTTCATTCAGTTTTCTGTCTTCTTTCTTTCAATGTTTCTTTTGCCATATAGAAACGTTTTAGTTTTAGTTTAGTAGTCCCATTTACCCAGATGTGGTGCTATAGCCCTTGCCATTGGCATCCTACCATCAAAGATTTCTCTGAGTCTAAGTTTTGAAGTGTTATAACTGTTCTATGTTTTACTCTGTGAATTTTGTGGATTTGCATCTAATCTCAAGTTCTTTTCCATTTTGAATTGAATTTTGTGTAAGGTGTGAGATATGGATTGATCTTTAACTTCTTACATATGATTATCCAATGCCATTTTTTGAACAAACTGTCTTTATTTCATTTCAAGTGATTGACTTCTTTGTTAAAGATTAAATGACCATATACTTGGAGGTTTTTCACTGAATATTATATTTTGATACTTTGGTCTGAAAGTCTGTTTTTGTTCCAAAACCATGCTTTTTTTTTTTTTATCACTATATCTTCGTAGTAGAGCTTCAAGTTAGGTAATGAAATTCCTCCCAGTTCTTTGTAATGCTGATCAGGACAGTGTTGGAATGCAGAAGCAGCTTGAGGGGAGATTTTGGAGGTGGCATTAGCTGTCCTGGGATTCCCAATTGATATAAGAGTCAGGAGAGTCTCTCTCAGGCAGATGTACCTGATATGAGGCAGGAGACAGAATGCCTTCATCTTTTAAAGATTAAAAAAATGTAAAATTTTAGGGGCCGGAGAGATAGTATGGAGATAGGGCATTTGCCTTGCATGCAGAAGGACAGTGGTTTGAATCCCGGCATCCCATATGGTCCCTTGAGCCTGCAATTTCTGAGCATAGAGCCAGAAGTAACTTCTGTAGTACTGCCGGTATGACCCCAAAACAAAACAAACAAACAAAAAAAAAGAGTAAAATTTTGCTAAGCTTAGAAAAAAAGAGAAATTGAAAAAAAAAAAAAACAGACATGGTAACACAGTACAAATAACATTACAAATTACACACATCACATGTAGCACAGCAATGAAAATTTACCCAAAGTCTTTTTTTTTCTTTTTTAGTTTTTGGGCCACACCCAATGACGCTCAGGGGTTTCTTCTGGCTATGAGCTCAGAAATCTCTCCTGGCTTTGGGGACCATATGGGACAATGGATCAAACCCAGGTCCATCGTGGATCAGCCGCTTTCAAGGCAAATGCCCTACCACTGTGCTATCACTCCGGACCCTCACAAAAGAACTTATATTCCAGAAAAAAATGTATAAATTCCCAGAATTACATAACTTACCAAATCATAGCTTACCATTTCAGGAGAAATGAAAACTTACATAACTTATAACAGGAAAAATGAAAACTTTGAGCAAATAAAAATAATGAGTTTTAACACTGGAATAAAAAAAAAAAAACCCTCCATACTCAGAAAAGTCAGGCCAGCCCTCTGATTTCACTTGAGAATTTTGCCAGACATTTAATAAAGAATTACCATTAATCTTTTTTAAATAATTTCAAAAATTGGAGAGACATGCACTATCCAAACTCAATTTGAGGTCAAGAATACCTTGATAACAAAGTCAGCTAAGGTTAATATGATGGAAACACAAATTCACAGCAAAATATTAGCAAACCTAATTTAATGTGATTTTAAAAGGTTTGAACACTATTAGATTAATGTAACTAAACCCTTAGGTACATGAGAGTTTCTATGTACAGAACGCAAAATCTACATATGTACATGACAGTATTTAGCATATTAATGATAGCATTAATGTTCAACACATTAGCAAATACAGAGGAAGCATTTTATTTTAATATTTTCATATTAAAAACACAAAAATAAAACATAAGATTTATAAGCTGCAAGCTCATAGCTAAAATTATGGTAATAATGGGTTGTTTTTCTGCTAGGATAAAAAGTGTTCACTTGTTGCCATATTTATTCAAAATAATACTAAAAGTTTTTTTGAGAGGCACACCTGGTGATGCTCTGGGGTTTCTCATGGCTCTGCATTCAGGACTACTCCTGGCAGTTTTTAGCGGAACCATATGGGATGCCTGGGATCAAATTTGGGTTGGTTACTTGGAAGGCAAGTGCTTAACTGCTCTACTATTCTCTGATCCAAGATTAGAAAACATAGACAGTACAATTAGTAAAGAAATAAAAGCAAATAGGCAAGAAAAGTAAAACTATCTGTATTCAATATGTAATATATAATAGCCTAAAAGTAAGAAAATCAGTAAATTCACCACTGTATGCTACAAAATTAATAAAAGGGAGAATCATTGTTATATATTCACAAAAATCTGAAAAGAAATATGGAAACATTCTTATTTCCAATAATATCAAAATAATAAATTAGTTATCAATTACCTAGCTGGTAAAAAAGTATTTACACTGAAAATTAAAGAACATTGGTGAGATAAATTGCAGAAATATATAGAAGGGTAGATATTTCCATAACCAAAGAATTAATATTGTAAAAATGCTCATACTATTTTAATCATCTATAAATTTAGTAAAATTTACATTTAAACTAGAAGCCATTTTTCCACAGAAAAAATGTTATTGAAGTATAAGAGACCCTGAATGCAATCTGAAAGAGAACATATCTAGAGTAGTAAGAGCAATATCTTTGCCTGATTTAAAATTATAATAAAATTAATATTATTTAAAATAAATATACAAATGGAAAATAATCTAAGATCCTAAAATAAATCCAAGCATATAGAGATTAGTAGCTCTTGGCAAGGGAACTCAAATTAAGTTTCAACTCAATGGAACTCATTTCAATGAGAAAGGATATTGCTTCTTCAATGAATGATGTTGGAGATATTAAACAATTACATCTAAAAGAATGAAACTACATTACTATCTTATACAAATCACATATTGCACTATAACCAGATTAAAAAAATGCAAAAGTAAGTTAAATCAAATCTCTCAAGTAAAACAGGGACTATTTACTCTTTCTCTTTTTTTTTTTCTTTCTTTTTTTCTTTTATTTTTAATTATGTGAACAATGATGCAAAGAAAGAGGACAAGGTAAAGTTACCCCAAAACAGAGTTCTCAGAAGAAATACCCTTGCTTCCACCTTAATTTTGAACTTACAGTCAAAGGACATTAAGAAAAATAAAACAAAACCCATATACAATTACTTTGTCCCTCAAGTCCCCATATTGTAGTACATTATACCATTTCTTAGTAGTACACCAACCAATCTAAAGCCATAAAATTTATGTAGCTTCTTAAACTTGAAGGCATAGTAGTTTTTTACATTTCCATGCACATGCATATTAGTTTAAATTAACCTCAAAAGTTTAAGTGGGCTTTTTTTTTTTAAGGTTTAGAGTCAAAGGAGCCCAGTAAAAACGGTGTTAGAGTGGCAATTATCGTTTGCATAGGCTCACCAAAATATGGGGGACATGGAAAGGAAAAGCCTTGGCCTAAATACAAGGAGACCCTACCCCTGAAGTTTCCTAGCATAAGACCAACTCTAGGCTCCAAGAAAACTAGTTTGTCCAATCCAGCTCATTGTCTGTAGTGCCAATAGTTTTATTTTTCACATAGTCTCTATTGTTGGTATCATGTTTCTGTATTGAAAATCCTAGAATCTGTATATCCTACATTGAAGTCAGGGGAGAAATAGGGGAAGGGTTGGGGGCCTGCCATGCCTCCCAGCACCCCCAAAGCTAGGGAAAAGGCCTACGGTATGGGGAGTCTCTAAACCCCATACCTGGAAAGAGCTTGCCTCCCAGATGGGAGAGAACTGGAAGCTGGCTATCTGCCCGGCTCCTCCCCGTGCTCCTCCCCCCTAGAGTAGGGAGGGGGAAAGTCTGAGGTCAGGGACTATTTATTAACCATGATTTTAGCAATAATTCTTTTTCTGTGAATATTCAAGTCTTATTTATTTTTTTTACAATCATTTTTTCTTTATTTAAACATCTTGATTACAAATATGATTGTGATTAGGTTTCAGTCATGTAAAGAACACCTCGCTTCACCAGTACAACATTTCCACCACCAATGTCCCAAATCTCCCTCCATCCCACCCCACCACCACCTGTGCTCTAGACAGGCTTTCCAGTTCCCTCATTCATTCACATGATTATGGTAGTTCTCAGTGTAGTTATTTTTATAACTGTACTCACCACTCTTTGTGGTGAGCTTCATGAAGTGAGCTGGAAGTTTCAGCCCTCCTCTCATTGTCTCTGAGAATTGTTGCAAAGATGACTTTTATTTTTCTTGTTTGTTTTTTTTTTTTTTTTTTGGCCACACCCAGCATTGCTCAGGGGTTACTCCTGGCTGTCTGCTCAGAAATAGTTCTTGGCAGGCACGGGGGACCATATGGGACACCGGGATTCGAACCAACCACCTTTGGTCCTGGTTCGGCTGCTTGCAAGGCAAACACTGCTGTGCTATCTCTCCGGGCCCAACTTTTATTTTTCTTAAAACCCATAGATGAGTGAGACTATTCTGCATCTCTCTCTCTCTCTCTCTCTCTCTCTCTCTCTCTCTCTCTCTCTCTCTCTGACTTATTTCACTCAGCATAATAGACTCCATATACATCCATGTATAGGAAAATTTCATGACTTCATCTCTCCTGACGGCTGCATAATATTCCATTGTGTATATGTACCACAGTTTCTTTAGCCATTCATCTGTTGAAGGGCATCTTGGTTGTTTCCAGAGCCTGGCTATTGTGAATAGTGCTGCAATAAATATAGGTGTGAGAAAGGTTTTTTTTTTTTTTATTGTATTCTTGTGTTCCAGGGTATATCCCTAGGAGTGGAATAGCTAGGTCGAATGAGAACTCAATTTCCAGTTTTTGTTTTTGTTTTGTTTTTTTGGTTTTTGGGCCACACCCGGCGGTGCTCAGGGGTTACTCTTGGCTGTCTGCTCAGAAATAGCTCCTGGCAGGCACGGGGGATCATATGGGACACCGGGATTTGAACCAACCACCTTTGGTCCTGGATCAGCTGCTTGCAAGGCAAACGCCACTGTGCTATCTCTCCGGGCCCCAATTTCCAGTTTTTGGAGAAATCTCCATATCGCTTTCCATAGAGGATGGACTAGACGGCATCCCTACCAGCAGTGGATAAGAGTTCCTTTCTCTCTACATCCCCACCAGCACCGATTGTTATCATTTTTTGTGATGTGTGCCAATCTCTGTGGTGTGAGATGGTATCTCATTGTTGTTTTGATTTGCATCTCCCTGATGATCAGTGATGAGGAGCATTTTTTCATGTGCCTTTGGGCCATTTGTATTTCTTTTTTATCAAAGTGTCTGTTATTTCTTCTCCCCATTTTTTGATGGGATTTGATGTTTTTTTCTTGTAAAGTTCTGTCAGTGCCCTGTATATTTTGGATATTAGCCCTTATTCTTATGGGTATTAGGTGAATACTTTCTCACACATGGTGGGTGGCTCTTGTATCCTGGGCACTATTTCTTTTGAGGTGCCGAAGCTTCTCAGCTTAATGTATTTCCATCTGTTAATCTCTGCTTCCACTTGTTTGGAAAGTGCACTTTTCTCCTTGAAGATGCCTTTAGTCTCAATGTCATGTCATTACCTACGTGTTGTTCTATATATCTTATGGTATCAGGTCTGATATTAAGGTTTTTAATCCATTTGGATTTTACCTTTGTACATGATGTTAAATGGGGGCCTATGTTCACTTTTTTTTGCAAGTGGCTAACCAGTTGTGCCAGCATCACTTGTTGAAGAGGTTTTCTCTGCTCCACATACAATTTCTTGCTCTTTTGTCAAAAACTATGTGATTGTATGTCTGGGGAACATTGTCTGAGAACTCAAGCCTATTCCACTCATCTTTATTCCAATAACATGCTGTTTTGATAACTATTGCTTTGTAGTACAGTTTAAAGTTTGGGAAAGTAATGCCTCCCATTTTCCTTTTCCCTAGGAGTGCTTTAGCTATTCGAAGGTGTTTATTGTTCCAGATGAACTTCATAAGTGTTTGATCCACTTCTTTGAAAAATGTCATGGGTATTTTTAAGGGGATCACATTAAATCTGTATAATGCTTTGGGGAGTATTGTCATTTTAATGATGTTAATCCTGCCAATCCAGGAGCAGGGTATGTGTTTCCATTTCGTGTGTCCTCTCTTATTTTTTGGACCAGGGCTTTATAGTTTTCTTTGTATAGGTCCTTCACATCTTTGGTCAAGTTGACTCCAAGATATTTGAGTTTGTTTGGCACTAATGTGAATGGGATTGCCTTCTTGATGTCCATCTCTTCCTATCATTATTGGTGTATAAGAAGGCCATTGATTTATGTGTGTTAATTTTGTAGCCTGCCACCTGGCTATGTGAATCTATTGTTTCGAGAAGCTTTTTGGTAGAGTCTTTAGAGTTTTCTAAATAGAGTATCATGTCATCTGCAAAGAGTGAGAGCTTGACTTCTTCCTTTCCTATCTGGATTCACTTGATATCTTTTTCTTGCCTGATCGCTATAGCA
This sequence comes from Suncus etruscus, assembly GCF_024139225.1. Classification (NCBI taxonomy): domain Eukaryota; kingdom Metazoa; phylum Chordata; class Mammalia; order Eulipotyphla; family Soricidae; genus Suncus; species Suncus etruscus. The sequence continues at coordinate 1,030,350 of NC_064857.1, forward strand.
AGCACTTCCAGTACTATGTTGAAGAGGAGTGGTGAGAGTGGACAGACTTGTCTTGTACCAGAATTTAGAGGAAAAGCTTTTAGTTTTTCTCCATTGAGGATAATATTTGCCATTGGCTTGTGGTAGATGGCTTTAACTAGATTGAGAAAGTTTCCTTCCAATTCCATCTTGCTGAGAGTTTTGATCAAGAATGGGTGTTGGACCTTATCAAATGCTTTCTCTGCGTTTATTGATATGATCATGTAATTTTTATTTTTCTTGTTATTGATGTTGTGTATGATGTTGATAGATTTATGGATGTTAAACCATCCTTGCATTCCTGGGATGAAACCTACTTGGTCATAGTGTATGATATTCTTGACGACGCATTGGATCCTATTTGCCAGGATTTTGTTGAAGATTTTGCATCTGCATTCATCAGAAATATTGGTCTGTAATTTTCTTTTTTGGCAGCATCTCTGTCTGGTTTTGGTATCACGGTGATGTTGGCTTCATAAAAGCTGTTTGAGAGTGCTCGCGTTTTTTTTTTCAATTTCATGGAAGAGCCTGGCTAGGATTGGTAGTAGCTCCTCTTGAAAGATTTGAAAGAATTCATTAGTAAATCCATCTGGGCCTGGTCTTTTCTTTTTGGGCAGATGTTTAACTACAGTTTCAATTTCCTCAATAGTGATGGAGGGTTTTAGATATGCTGTATCCTCCTTACTTAACTTTGGAAGGTTATAAGTGTTCAAGAATTTATTCATTTCTTCTATGTTCTCATATTTAATAGCATAAAGTTTCTCAAAGTAGTCTCTGATTACCCTTTGGATGTCTGCAGTATCTCTCGTGATCTCCCCCTTCTCATTTTTAATACGGGTTAGAAGGTTTCTCTCTCTCTCTCTTTCTTTCTTTGTGAGTTTTGCCAATGGTCTATCATCTTGTTTATTTTTTCAAAGAACCAACTTCTGCTTTCTTTCATCTTTTGGATTGTTTTTTTGTTTTCCACTTCATTGATTTCTGCTTTCAGTTTTCTTATTTCCTTCTGTCATCCTATTTTTGGTTCCCTTTGTTGGTCATTTTCTAATTTTATGAGCTGCATCATTAAATTATTCAGGTATGCCACTTCTTCCTTCCTGATGTGTGCTTGTAGAGCTATAAATTTTCCTCTTAGGACTGCTTTTGCTGTGTCCCATAGATTCTGGCAGTTTGTGTCTTTATTATCATTTGTTTCCAGGAAAGTTTTGATTTCCTCTTGGACACACTGGTTGTTCAGTAGCAGGCTGTTTAATTTCCAATTGTTAAAGTTTTTCTTCTGTGTGCCTAAGTAGTTCACGTCTAATTTCAGAGCCTTGTGATCAGCAAAGGTAGCCTGCAAGATTTCTAACCTCTTGATTTTTTGGAGGTATGTTTTATGTGTCAGCCTGTGGTCTATCCTAGAGAATGGCCCATATACATTGGAGAAGAATGTGTATCCAGGTTTTTTGGGGTGGAGTGTTTTATATATATATATATATATATATATATATATATATATATATATATATATATATATATATATATATATATATATATATACATTCTAGTCCTTTTCTTCCATTACTCTTTTCAGGGCCAATATGTTTTTGTTGGGTTTAGTCTGGCTGACCTATCAAGAGTTGACAGGGTTGTGTTGAGTTCTCCCACAATTATTGTGATATTATTGATGTCTTCTTTCAGATTTTTCAGTAATTATATTAGATAATTTGCTGGTCTCTCATTGGGTGTATATATGTTTAATAGTCTGATTTCTTCCTGTTGCACATATTCCTTGATTAGTACATAATGTCCATCTTTGTCCCTTACAACTTTTCTGAGTATAAAGTTGGTGTCATCAGATATTAATATGGCCACCCTAGCTTTTTTAAGGCTGTTGTTTGATTGGATGATTTTCCTCCAGCCTTTGATTTTGAGTCTATGTTTGTTCTGACTATTCAGGTGTGTTTCTTGTAGGCAGCAGAAGGTTGGATTCATCTTTTTCACCCATTCTGCCACTCTGTGTCTTTTAGTTGGTGAATTTAGTCCATTGACATTGAGGGAAATGATTGTCATAGGATGTAATGTCATCTTTGTAGATAAGTTTGCTGTGTTTGATGGTCTCTCTTGTCTTAAAGTAGACCTGTCAGTTTTCCCTTTAAGGCTGTTTTTTCATCTGTGAAATTTATGACCTGTCGTTTATCCATGAAGCTATGTATCCTTCCTTCAAACCTGAACGTGACTCTGGGCTGGGTGCAGTATTCTCGGTGAGGCATCCATTTTATTCAGTCTTGTCACAATATCCCACCACTGTCTTCTGGCCTTGAGAGTTTCTTGTGACATGTCTGCTGTAAGTCTTAGGGATTATCCTTTGAATGTAATTTCCCTTTTTGATCTTGCTGCTTTCAGTATTCTATCTCTATCTGAGAATGTGTCTTGGGGTGTTTTTCTTTGGGTCTCTTTTAGCTGGTACTCTTCAGGCATGCAGGATTTGATTGCATGTAGTTTTCAACTCTGGGAGTATCTCTTTGATAATATATTTGACAGTTGATTCTTCCTGGAGATCTCCTACCTGGGTCTCTGGGACTCCAATGATTCTAATGTTGTTTCTGTTGAGCTTATCAAAGACTTCTATTTTCATCTGTTCACATTCCTTGAGTACTTTTTCCATTGCCTGATCATTTGTCTTAAGGTTCTTTTCCAATTTCTTCTGCTGTGTTGTGTTTTTCTGCATCTCATCTTCTATTTCTCCGATTCTGTCCTCAGCTGCTGTTTCCCTGCTGGTGAGGCCATCCACTGAGTTTTTCAGTTCAGCTATCATGTTTTTCAGATCTGTTATTTCAGTTTGGAGTTTTTTTTTTTTTTTTTATTTCTGTCTTTGTGTTCTGTTCAGATAGATCTTTTTTTTTTTTTTTTTTTTTTTGAGTTCTACAAACATTTTCCATATCGCTACTCTAAACTCCATATCTGCGAGGTTACTCAGATGATTGGGATTTTTTAGGTCATCCGAGTTATCGTCTTCATTTTCTGTGCATGGTGTTTGCCTGCGAGGTCTCTCCATTGTCACGCTTGTAGTGTGATTTTTTCCTGTGTGTTGTGGTGGGGTTCATTGGTTTGAAAGAGTGTGCAGCTGCAAAGCGAAGTGGAGAAGTCGTGCTTTTCTAGAGCCTCTGGGAGAGCTATTTTTCTGGGCCCTTTTTGGCCCACTCCCAAGAGGTTTTGGAGACAGGACAGTGGAAAAACACGCACAGGCAACACTCACAGTCGGGAATCACTGGCATAGATTTTCCCAGCCTGACATCACAAACAGGGGACCTTCCTTCCTGTTGAGTACTGCGGATAGCTGGTTTCCATGGTCAGAAACAGTTCCTTGGCACTCCGGCCCTTGGATGAGCCTCTTGGAGAGCTATTTTTCTGGGCCCTTTTTGGCCCACTTCCAAGAGGTTCAGGAGACAGGACAGTGGAAAAACACACACAGGCATCACTCACAGGTGACAGTTTTTTTCGGGGGGTGCACTTCCTAGGCCTCTTAGGAGAGCTTCAAGTATTCAGGGAAGACAGACAAGCAAAGCAAAGAGCTCCCTTCAAGTCCTCAGTGTCATCCAAGGCACAGCAGGAGGGCAGAGCTAGCCAAGAACTCTCTGTAGGAGGCAGGATCATTGGCAGGACACTGATGAAATCCAGTCTCAGGCAGCTGGAAACACCATAGCCCAAGATGGCTTCTCTGCCCTTCTGACACCCAGCAAAACCCAGCAAGAATCAATGTGTGTTTGTCCGAAAAACCTCTGAAGCAGGCAGGATCACTGGCAGGAACGCTGATGAAATCCAGTCTCAGGCAGCTGGAAACTGCATGGTCCAAGATGGCTTCTGCACCCTTCTCGCAATAATTCTTTTGAATAACACAAAAATCCAAGTCACAAAGCAAAATTTTTATAAATACAATTATATTCATTTAAACTTCTCTACAGAAAAAGTAGCAAATAAAATAAATAGATAATACACACAGTAGAAGAAAATCTTTGTGAATCATTTATCTAATTAATAGTGGGTTATCTAAAATGTGTAGCAAGTATTTACAAAAATGTCGATATAAAGGTGTTGGTGGACATGTAAATTAGTATAACCACTATGGAAAATATTATTAAAGTTGCTCAAGATATTAAATTTAGAGCCATAATATGATTCACATATTCTATTGTATGAATAGAAACAAAGAAAATAAAAATTACTATTTTGCCCTCATGATTTCATCACAATATTGTGGGTGCCCCTTCCTGCAGGGACATCAATTAAGATGTGGTTATTCTTTCTTGGAGGTAGATCGCGCAAACACAAAGACACAAAGACACACACAGAGACAGACAAAAGTGGGAAAAGGATTTAAGCCAAATCTGAATCCAATTCCATTTATGAAACTCAAGGCCTGGCTTATATACTTTTTTGTGTGGGCACAGTTCTGCTCGTAAATATGTCAATAGGAAATATATACATAGAACAGACCATATTGTCCAGATAACAGGACCCATCAGCAATTAGGATGGAATGTACAGCTAATGGGATCTGTGCCCATCAGGTCGGGGTGTACTGATAATGGAACCCATCTCAGGCAGGTCGGAATGTACAGATGACAGAGACTTTATAATTTAGATTCAGTTTCCCAGGATCAAAATTCTGTGCTTTCTTTGTTTCTGTACAAGCCTTAAATCTTAAATGTTTATATATTCCTTAAGGCTGCCTGCTTTTAGTATAGCTCTCTGCTTGTTGCCTTTCTGTGCCTTACAAGTCTTAAATCTTAAAAGTTTACATTTATTCTCAAAGCTTCCCGATTTTAGCAAAGTTCTGTGCCTGTCACGAGGTCCTGCATTTCAGCCTGTTCTTAAAGGACTCCCTACACAACATTATAGTTAAGACATGGGCAAAGTCTAAATGTTCATTAGTAGTTGTATGGTAAAGTTAAAAATGAATTATATACATAGAGTGGAATATATTTATCCAAATAAAGAAAAGACTTCAGTTTAAAACATGGATGGACATTGATGGCTTGGTGGCAAATGATATCAATTAGATATTAAAATATTGTGTTATCACTTATATGTTAAATATAAAAAATCAAAAGGATGGAGAGGAGAAATAGTTTAGGAGTCAATTTGCTGCCTTGTGTGCTACCTTACCCTACATAGTCCCACAAGCATTAGGTGTAGTCCCTTAGTACACTAGGATTAATCCCAATCCTGCCCTATTACCTCAAAAGCAAAGTAAAGCTCGTACAGATTAGAAACTTGTGAGAGACTGGGCCATGGCAAAATCAGACAATGCCACTCAAAGAAAACAAAATTCCAACCATGAAATGAATACATCCAGGAGTTCTGAACATCATGATTTCTTATCTAAAACAATTTATCTGGTTTATTTTAGAGAAGTAATATATAGTTATAGATGACCATGTAATGGCTTGGTTCAAGGGCAACTATCTTATTCTCAGACCACCATTTTCCCTTTTTTAAAGAAAGCACAAAACCCCAGAAATAACCCTTATGTGTGCTCTGTATTTGAGACCAGTGATTGACACTTCCATAGAAGTCAAATGAAACTGTCACATCAGGCTATAGCAATCAGTCAAGACCTGTTACAGGGACTTCCTTAATGGTATTAACACTGAAAATTATCCTTATTGATTATAACTAAAGACAGGACTTTTCCAGTAGTAATTAGTAATTTAATAACCCTTCGATTTTCACCATTTTACATTGTAACCTGTTTATCTATTTGTGCACAACTGCTCTGGGTGGATTTATTTCACACTTTAAAAAGGCGTAGAAAAACTATCACAGTCTGCCATAATTTATGTCTGAGATTCTGTGAAGTCACCAACTATTAAAACTTGAAGTTCTTAAACTTTGTCGAGGATTCTGAGTCTCTTTGTGCAACCCCATAACATGGAGACTCAAGACAGACCAGGCACTTGTTGTTGTCAGTGGATGTTGTCTATAATGTTGATTTAAACCACCTGTTAGAAAAAACATTTAAGATCATTGGAAATATTTGAAAATACTATTATGAGAGTATTGATTCATTACACTTTATTTTAAGGTAAATATTTTATGATGTTATATGCAGTAAAGTATATCATGTAGAATATTTACAAAATAAAAGTAAAATATTTATTAGTGAAGAAATAAATAATAACAGAGAATGCAGAACATGATTTTGTATCCAATCAATTCGGATCACTCATAGTGAGTCCACTGCAGTAGTCCTAGTTCAACAGTATCTTCTATACTTTGTATTCTTATAGTATGAAGTTCTTACTTCTTTGCTTGAATTTGAGTATCTGACAAAATACAAGTGATGGGGAGCAGAGAGTTAGAGGGGAATATTTATCTTGCTTACAGCAAGCTTAGAATGAATACTTTTTAAATTTCTCATTTATTCTGATTTTACTTATTTCCAAAAATTTTTGAAAGCATTAAAATAAATTATTGTTTATTTTTTATTTTTATTGAGACCAGTGTGAACTATAAGTCTTCCAGAGTTATATTTAAGGTACATAGTGACAGTGAATTAGGGCAATTCCTATCACTAGTGTTGACCTTTTCCACCACTGTTCCCACTATGCATCCCATACCTTCACTCTTAGCCCCCTGGGCTGCTAGTGTAACAGATCCATTTTGTGTATAGCTTGTGTAGTTTGGGTCTCTTGATTCTATTTGCATTGACTTTGGGTTGAGTAGTTAGTTCTGATCAATTTAATTCCATGCAATGCTCGTAAGACTGCTTTGCCCCTGGTACCATCCACTGGTTTTTTTTTTTTCCTCTCAATTTGAAAGAAGCAATATAAATATGAGGCCATACAAAATTATTCATGTTCTATGGTTCTTTTTTTTTTAAAGAAAGTTTGTGGGAGCCCTTGTCTAGAAGCTATAAATATAAATTTAAATGTAGGAAAAAAGAAAAAGAGGAAAAAGGGAGGGAGGGCTGATGTGGCAAGTTTGTTTGGGAGTTATTTGGGGGTGGCTTATTTTTTTTATATAAGCACAGTAAGAATTGGGGAAATTAGAAAGAAAATTCCCTTGGCCTAAGAGATACAGGGTGTCTCCACCCTTGAAGCATACTATCATGAGACCAACTACAGACTCAGGACATATTCATTGTCAAACCCCAACATCTTTCTTTATGGTACCAGGAAACGCTCTGCTCAGTCGTGGTTGTCAAAGTCAGTCTTCTGTAATTAGAGAGATTGGTTTTTGCACAGATCCTAGGATGACGTCTAGGATAAACACTTCTGTTATGGTTCTAGGAAAAGTTCTGCTTAGTACAGTTGTCATAGTCAGTCTTCTATCATTAGTTATTTTGGTTTTTGCACAGATCCTAGGACAGGTAGAAAACACCACATTACAAGTGTCACGATGGGAAATGATGCAAGACTCCACCATGCAGAGAGAATGAAGATAATACCTCTGATAACCCAAAAAGTGCCAACCACTTATTTAGACTCTCAGAGAAGGAGCTTAGAGAAGCACTATGGAGGATACTCATAGAATTGAAAGAAATCATGGAACAAGCTCAACTAACCACAAATAAAAATCAAGAGAGGGGCTAGAGCATAGGCGCAAGCGATGAGGCATCTGCCTTGCAAGCGCTAGCCTAAGAGGGCCGCGGTTCAATCTGCCTGCGTCCCATATTGTCCCCCAAGCCAGAAGTGATTTCTGAGCTCCTAGCCAGGAGTAACTCCCGAGCGTCACCGGGTGTGGCCAAAAGTATCAAGAGAATATGAAAATAGAAATTAAAAAAAATCCCGACACATTGGAGTCACAATGACAAATCCCACAGATAGAAATAAAGATTAAAAAAGGGAAATTACATTCAAAGGAACATACTTAAAATATACAGCATACCTGTCACAAGAAACCCTCAAGACCAGAAGGCAATGGTGGGATATAGTGGCAAAACTCAATGAAACGAAAGCTTTGCCTAGAATACTGCACCCAGTCAGACTCACTTTCAGATTTGAAGGAAGTATACATATAACAAAAAAAAAAAAAAAAAAAAAGGAGGGCACAAGGAAATGGAGGCATATACCCTGTTTATGGATTGGGAGTAGTATCATCATTAAAATGACAATGTTCTCCAAAACATTATATAGATTTTATGCAATTTCTCGGATACCCTGGACATTCTTCAAAGAAGTGGTTTAAACACTGCTGAAATTTAACTAAAACAATAAACACCCACAAATAGCTAAAGCAACCCTTAAGAAAAAGAAGATGGGAGACATCACTTTCCCCAATTTTAAATTGTACTACAAAGCAACAGTCATCACAACAGCATGGTATTAGAATAAATCAGACCCTCAGATCAATGAAATAGATATGAGTCTTCAGAGAATGTTCCCCCAAAACGCAATCAATTGATTTTTGACAAAGGGGCAAGAAACACAAAATAGAGCAACAAAACCTCTTCAGTGAGTGGTATTGGGACAACTGGTCAGCTGCGTGCACAAAAGCGAACTTGGACCAACATCTAACAACATGCACAGATGTAAAATCAGAATGGATTAAAGATAGTGATATCAGAACCAGAAGGGCTATAGATGAACACTTAGGTAAAACAGTCCATTGAGACTAGAGTCATCTGAAAGGAGGAATCAATCGCCACAGCCCAAACAAGTTGAACCAGAGATAAAGAAATGGAACTACATTAAATTGAAAAGATTCTGCACATCAAAGGAAACTATGACTAGAATACAAAGGCCCCATGGAATGGGAGTAATTATTCACCCAACACCCATCAGATAAGGGGCCAATATCTAAGGTATTGTATAAAGTACTGACAGAAATTAACAAGATAAAAACATCTTAAGACTATACTCTCAGGGATCATTTCTATAGTATGTTGACCAGAGAAGTTTCTCTGATAGTAGAGCACGGGAAGCCACGAGGAGGAAAGCCGGCTCTAGGTGTCGCTTCTGCGACTGCCTTTGACCATTGATGATCGTTCTCCTTTTCCTCTGGAAGGGGTAGAGGGAGAGGATGTAGTCTGAGTGGAAAAAAGAAAAAAGAAGAAGAAAAAGGAAAAAAAAACATCTTACTCCATCAAAAAATGGGGGATGAAATAAACAGACAATTCCTCAAAGAAGAACTACAAATGACCAAAAGACAAATGAAAAAATGCTTCACATCATTAATCGTCAGGGAAATGCTAATCAAAACAACAATGAGGTACTATCTCATGCCACAGACTGGGTCAGTGCTGGCAGGGATGTGGGAGAAAGAAACTCTCATTCACTGCTGGTGGGAATGCCAGTTAGTCCAGTCTTTCTGGAAAACATTATAAAGCATTCTCAAAAAACTGGAAATTGATATATGTGAACCAGCTACACCACTCCTAAACATATACCATAGGAACCCAAAAACACAATACAAAAATGCCCTCTACATGCCTATGTTCGTTGCAACTTTATTTACAATAGCCAGAATCTGGAAACAACTTAGATGCACAATAGATGGCACAAACTGTGGGACTTATACGCAATGAAATACTGTGCAATTTCCCCAGTAGATTCGTTGAGGATATTTTCTTTTCTAGGTTCTCTGAAACAGTTTATCTGTCTATATGTCTTAATAGAGCCTATCAAGCTCAATTCTATTCCATGGTCTTAGAGTTTGCCTTTATTCCAGCACCACACAATTATGATTTCTATAATTCCTTAATAAAAATTAAAGCCAGGATATGAAATTCCTCACATCACTTCCTTCAGAGTTGTTTAGACTATTAGGAAATATTTTAATACCATAAAAAGTTTACTAGTGCTTTTTCTAAGTTCCCATTGTTAATATTTTAATATAAATTTCATTTAATGTGTTAAATACTATATATAGCATGCTCATTTTGACAATGCTGTTATGTCTCCATTATTTTAACTTTTAAGTTTAAAAAAATTCCTTGTGTCCTCTTCTATTTCTTTAAGGTTTTCTACTCCTTCCTGCCTCAATCTTGGGAGGTTTTATGATTTTAAATAACATATTTCTTCTAGTTTACTATTTACTTCCATTTACTAATTTAAAGTTATTTATAGAAGCTTTTATTCTCTTCTGAGGCATATTTTCTATCATGTAACTTTTATCTATTATTTTATCATGAATCCAAATACATATCTGGTTTGTGTGTGTGTGTGTGTGTGTGTGTGTGTGTGTGTGTGTGTGTGTGTGTGTGTATGTGTTTTACCAGCTCTGGGATTCATTGACTCTGTATATTATCTTCTTGCTCTAATTTCTATCTGTGCCATTTTGTACTTGTTTTGGGATTCATTTATGTTTTTTTATTCGCTCGTTCGTTCGTTCCTTTCTTTGTTTCTTTTCCTTCCTTCCTTCCTTCCTTCCTTCCTTCCTTCCTTCCTTCCTTCCTTCCTTCCTTCCTTCCTTCCTTCCTTCCTTCCTTCCTTCTTCTTTCTTTCTTTCTTTCTTTCTTTCTTTCTTTCTTTCTTTCTTTCTTTCTTTCTTTCTTTCTTTCTTTCTTTCTTTCTTTCTTTCTTTCTTTCTTTCTTTTCTTTCTTTCTTTCTTTTCTTCTTTCTGTAGTTTTGAGTCACATCAGGCTACGCTCAGGAGTTACTCCTGGCTTTGTGCTCAGAAATAGCTCCTGGCATGAGGGGACCATACGAGATGCTGGGATTCGAACCACTGTCTGTCCTAGATCGAGTGTGTGCAAGGCAAATGCCCTACCACTGTGCTATCTTTCCAACCCCTCATTTATGGTTCTATTGCTAGTTTCTCCAGTTGAGAAGTTAGATTAGAAGCTTTTTTAGTTTTATGACTTAATTCTGTGCTGCTGTAAATTTCTGTTAGTGTTCCTTTTGTTCCTGATGATTTATATCATTAATCTTACTTATTCAAGGAACCTTTTTATTGATTCCAACCTTTTAACTTGAGACTGTGTTTATCATGTAAATTTAAATGTTCCTCTTATAAGCAGCACAAAGTTGTATTTTGTTTTCTAACCCATCCAGCCATTCTATGAATTTTTATATAATATTTTAGTCCATTGACATTTGGGGATATTGATGTGGTAGAATTTGCTGTCATTTTAAATGATAATTTTGTTTGTTTTAGCTATTTGACATTTATTGGAAGCTATTCAGTATCCATTTCAGATTTTATTTATATGCAACAAATACCTTAAGGTATTATTTGTCTAGGAATGTTTTTATTATCCCTTCAAATCCAAGATTTCATGTAAAGGAGTCTTACTGGAGGGTTTTATTTTAATTCAGTACTTTATCTTTTTGTTTATAAACCTTATTTAATATATCTGATGTGAATCTTATTGTATTTGCATATGTTATTTCTTGCTTCTCTGCTTTTCAAAGAAGTCTAACTTTGTTTAACTCATGCCATTTTATTATAAAGTGCCCTGATGTTTTTCTGTTTGAATTTGTTTTGTTTTTAAGGTCTCCTGGATGAGATCAAACAGCAGCACTACTATGCTCACTGCAGCACTATTTGCAATAGCCAGAATTTGGAAGCAACCTGAGTACCCAAGACAAAGAAGCTATAGGACATAGACACAATAGATCAGTACTCAACTGCAAGAAAAGATGCAATTTTGAGACAAATAGATCCTATTATGCTGAATGGATTAGAGGGAGAGGGACAGACACAGTATGATCAAAGTCATGTGCTGGTTATAAAGAAACAGTACAGGAACAACAAATGCCCAAAGGCAATAGAAATGAAGAGTATAAAAACTCATCTTCAGTAGGAAAATTAAGGATGAGAGTGGGGGGTTATGTTAAGGGAACACTAGGAAAACAGTGGAGAAAAGTGCCTGCCAAAGAGGCAGTCTGGGAGAGAGGAGAGAAACTGAGGACACTAGGGGGGAAAAGTGGATTTTGGTGAAGCGACTGGTGTTGCAATGCCAAAATTCAATCACAAATAACTTGGTACCATTTTTATTCATGGTGATTCAATAGAAAATTTAAAATTAAATAAAATCTAATTTTCTATTACCTCTTCTTTATTTATGATGTGTCAGTGATTTGATTTTTTCTTTACTTCATTCTGTTGCTAAGCTTTATAAATATATGTTTTTCCTTATTTAAACACTTCATTGATTTTTTGGGTCACACCCAACAGTACTCAGGGGCTGCTCCTGGCTCTGTGCTAAAGAGTCACTCCTGGTGGGCCAAGAAACCAGATGGGATTCAGGAATCAAACTAGGGTCAGCCACATGCAATGTAAGAGCCTTACCGCTTAACAATTCCTCAGGCCATTTTTCCTTTATTTTTTGATGAATTTCATCTTTTCCATCTTTTTTTGAGTTTCTTGAATTTCTTTTTCCAATACTTTCTGCAGTTCAGCAAATGTTAAGAGAATTGTCTTACAATCATCATTAGGAAATTTAGAGTCCTGTTAAATGTTAGAACTTTCCTGAGCTTCTATATCCATCCATTTATGTGGTTAAATTCCTTAATTTTTCATTCTTCTTAGAACTTGTAGAAAACAAGGCTTTGATTCTATATGAACCCAGAAATGTGCTCTTATTTGAAATATTTCAACAGTCTCTCCAGTGGTGTTTTCCATGGTGTTTCTAGCAACCACAGATGTCTTGTGAATTGTTTTTTAACGTTTGCAAATTTGCGCTGTTTTTGACTGAGTTATGTGTGACTGAATGACAACAGGGGATTTGTGTTCACTGCTATAGCACCAAGGTCTGAGCTCTGGTCCAGGGTTCAGAGTTCTGACGTGGGGTCACACTTGAACTGACCTGAGCAATGACTAGACATTGTCGTCCTGTGTACCCAATTATAGTTGCTAAGAAAGCCGAAATTCATATCAAATATGTCTATACACTTTGATTATGGCAGCTCTAAGTCATAGTCTGATGGGAGAAACTTGCTTCCAGGCTGTCTGCTCTGTGCTGCTATCCGTGAGATGACAGCTTCCTGTCTGAGAAATGATTTTGAGGAATTAATCCTCCTTGCTAAATCTGGGGGTTCCTGCACTCTTGGGTACTGTTAGTATACATGGTCCTTCTTTCCTTCCTTCCTTCTTTCTTTCCTTCCTTCCTTTCTTCTTTCTTTTTCTTTTTCTTTCGTCTTTCTTTCCTTCTTTCTTTTTCTTCTTTTCTCTTATTCTTTCATTCTTTTCTTTCTTTTCGTCCCTCCTTTGTTTTGTTACTCCTTCCTTTCTTTTTCTTCCTTTATTTTTTCTATCCTTTCTTCTTCCTTTCTTTTTTATTTCCCTCCTTCCTTTTGTTCATTTGTTCGTTCTTCCTTTCTTCTTCCTTTCTTTTGCTTTTCCTTCCTTTCTTTCATTCATTCTTTCTTCATATTTTCCTTCCATCCATCCTTCCTTTCTCTCCTTCCTTTTTATTTTGTTAATTCATTCTTTCTTCCTCCCTTTCTTTTTCTCTTTCATACTTACTTCTTTCTTTCTTTCTTTCTTTCTTTCTTTCTTTCTTTCTTTCTTTCTTTCTTTCTTCTTCCTTCCTTCCCTTCCTTACTTCCCTCCTTTCTTTTTCTTTTATTCATTCTTCCTTCCTTTCTTTCTCTTTCTTCCTTTTCCTTTCTTTCTTTCTTTTTTATTACTTATTTCTTTTTCCTTTTTCTTTCTTTCTTTTTTCTGTCTTTCTTCCTTTTTCCTTTCTTTTTCTTTCTTTCCTTCTTCTTTCTTCATTTTTCTTTCTTTCTCTCTTATTTTCTTTCTTTCCTTCCTTCCTTCCTCCTCCTTCCTTTCTTTCCTTCTTTCTTCCTTCCTTTATTTTTCTTCCATCCAACCTTTCTTTCTCTTTCTTTCTCCTTTCTTTTTTCTTTTATTATTTTTCCTTCCTTCCTTCCTTCCTTCCTTCCTTCCTTCCTTTCCTTCCTTCCTTCCTTCCTTCCTTCCTTCCTTCCTTCCTTCCTTCCTTCCTTCCCCCACATCCAGTGGCTTTTTTTTTTTTTTTTTTTTTTTTTTTTGCATAGGCAGGATAAACACTGGGAAACTTTCAAAGGAAAATCCCTTGGCCTAAGAAAACAGGGTGTCTCCACCCATGAAGCATACTACAGCTTCCAGGCATGTTAGTTGTCCAACCCCAAGACCTTTCTTTATGATTCCAGGAAAAGTTCTACTCAGTCACAGTTGTTTTAGTTAGTCTTCTGTAATTAGATATCTTGGATTTTGCACAGGACGAAGCCGGGGTGTCACAGAGCATCTTCTGATTTCATATCACATTAGGTGGTGAGGTAGCTAAACCTGTGCTTAGATCAAGTTGTTGCTGTTTCCTCATCATCAGGGTGTCATATAAAGCACCCTGGAACAAGTTGATTCCAGAGCAATATTAGGGCCTCCCCCCAGAGAAACATTTGATTCCTGGTGGTGCTGGTGCAGGAAACTGTGCTAGTTCTAAGGTTGGGATCCTGGTTTGGGGTAGACAGTCAATTGAGGACTAACTCAAGTTCCCATGACAAATGTTCATAGAAGGTGCCCTTGCACTATAAAATGTATGGGTTCCCTAGCCAGGAGTGATTTCTGAGTGCATTGCCAGGAGTAACCCCTGAACATCACCAGGTGTGGCCCAAAAATAAAAAAAAATGTTATGGGTTCTTATCCCTATTACATATGAACTTCTTTCTACACATAAGGTTACTCATTTTAGTGTGCCTATGCAAAAAGGAACACCACCATATAATATTACTGGTGCATTTGTGGGTAAAAACAACAAGCTAGACAGTCTCTATGACCTAGTTTTAGCCTGAGCTCATATTCCAAGCAAGACTTTTCTACTAGAATTTCCTACTAAGTAGAGCCAAAAACGGGGGGAGGTGAGGAAAGCTACCAAACATATGGAAATAAATACTAAGAATTATATCTATTAAGGATATACATCTACAGAAACATAGATATCTACAGAAACATAAATATAGATATCCCATTTAAGTCATTTGAGATAGTCTGAAGGGGGTGATAAAGTCCGTAGCACATTTTCTTTCTGCACGTGGTCTTGTGGAATCTGAGAAATGTTCATAGCAGTCAGAGATCAAGTAGTGTTCTTGAACTGTGAGTCCACAGTGAAGGGAGGTGGGAAAAAGGACCGCATAGAATGAGTCAGCAGGAGCAGTGGCTGCAGCTTCTTGCTGGGCTGAGAGATTGTGAGCTGAGAAGGTGTCCTCTAGTTTTGGGAGCCAGGTGGCCACTTGCTAGGGAAGGGGGAAGGTCCCAGTTCATGAGGACTTAAGAATTAAGGGTAAGAGGATTTAATAGGACGAGATAACAGATCAGGTTGAGTCGGTGAGAGGATAAAGGAAGATTTGTAAGGTGATGAATGGGGGGAAGGAGGGATAATATATAACAGGTACTCTATAAATATAGGCAGGGACTATATAGATTAGACATAGAGGGGTCCACCACATGCACACTCACACCCATTTACAGACAGACATTGGAGATCTATTCATAGGTTATAGTTGGAGGACTGACCCTTATGGGATGGGTCAGAACACTTAAAAAAATAGAACTGGCACATGGTGGGATGAAAGATTTTCTAATTTCTAGGCACTTCATCCATGGTGGGGACAAACTGCTAATTAAAAGCTTTTGGGGTTAGATTTGCCTGGAGCATTTTAGGATAAAAACAATTTTCACATCTGGAATACTAAGCAAAAATGATAGTGAGCACTATAAAGAATCTACCCATGTAGAATAATCTACTGTATCTTGTGCATCCAGGCTCCTTTCCTGAAAGAAAACTGACAGCGTGGGCATTATGACATACTAGTAGCCTAGCTTGAATTGAAAAAAATAAATTTGCCAAAACATACTAAATAAACAGGACCTGTTACAAAACTCTATGGTATGCAGTTGCCTATTTCAGAGGTCTCTATGTACATAAGCATTAGATCTTAATAGCAGATGTAAATAAAAGAAAATGGATAAATTGAGGTATTTTGTCAAGACATTGTCATAGTGAGCATTGTATTTGGAGTCTAATATGATAGAGCACTGCTATGTGAAATTAGGGCTACCCACCTATATCTCCAAAAACCACTGTGGACAAAGAAGTTGAAGAGTTATTTTATTTTTTGAAGAGTTACTTTAGACATAATAAAATTAAGACATTAAAACATGTTAATAGTGAGCATGAATCTCTGGCTTCTTAGTGTATTCTGCATCTGTTTCTGTGGATAGAAGTATTAGAACATTATTATAGGCCTCTGTAGTGAGAAGTTGATTGAACATCTGTTCAATCTAAGCAGCTGTTTTTGTTGTTGCAGGTTTCTTTGTAGAATAAAAGAGAGTCAAGGCTTTGTGTTTCTCCTCTTCCACTTGATTTGCTTCCTTCTCCTCCCTATACCCTGGGACCTATGGTGTTCAGAGTATCTATATTTAAACCATTTTGTTTCTTCATGCAGTTATTCTAAATGCCACATATAAATAATATAATTCTGTATTTATCCTTCTTCTTCTAGCTTACTTTGTTTAACATAATATTTTCTAGTTCCATTCATGTTGCTGCAAATTGCATGATTGTATAATTTTTTACTGCTATGTAGTATATATATTGTGCATACATTCCACAGCTTCATGAGCCACTGGTCTGTTGTTGGACATCTAGGTTGATTCCAAGTCTTAGCTATTATATTGAGGGCTGCAATGAATAGTGGTGTGCATATACACTTTTGGATGAATGTTTATTACCGGGAGGGATTGCTGTGTCATATAATAGCTCAATTTTGAGTTTAGTAAGAGCCCTCTATACTCTTTTCCATAGGGGTTGGACCAGGCAGCATTCTCAAGAACAGTGGATGAGAGTTTCTTTCTTACCAATCCCTGCCAGAGATTATTCCTGGCTTGCATTTTGTCTTTGAGTTCATCCATGCTATACTCCACATGTAATTCTGCTCTTATGGCTTGCTAGCATATTTTTTAGTTCCCTTAGTTCTATTTGTATGGATTCTCTCATCTTCTAATACAGTTCTTTGAGTTGACTGAATTGTTAGTCTATAGATTTCTTAATTTCTTTGGCTAGTGATTCCTTGAATTTTATTGCTAAAACATTAAATGCTGATTTTAGTTCATCATATATAAGGTTTGTGCATGGTGGAGAATTTGCAAATTTGCTAGGATTTCTCTCTATTTCTCCAGCTGCTTCTGTCTTCCTTAGTTTCCTCATTATTCTTTGCATTTAGTGTGTTGGGGTTTTGGAATTTCCAGTTTATAAAAAGTTGTCTGTTTAATTGTAAAAAGATTAGAGGTCCTAGCATTCTTGAGATTGTTAGAGGTCAAAAAAACTAAAAAAAAAAAATCATTTTCTCCACTCAGTGAAGATTAGTATGAAGCTGAACTAATATGCACCTTTGTGCTCAGTACACTCCTGTCTTAGGTTGGTCTTATATGTCTGATCATCAGTGCCTTTCTTTTTCTGTCTTTGATTTTCCTTCCCCTCATCCAGGAGAAACATTCCTCTGCACTGAACTTGCCCGATGTTCTTTATTCTGTAATGGCAAATCTCCCTGCGTTATGACTCTGTTCTGCAGCAAATTGTGTCCTTGATGTTACACTTAGAATGGTGTGTTGAATTTTTATGAATTCTTTATGTTGATGCTATAGGAGAACTCATTGAACGATTTCTTTTTTTGGCCCTCTTGGATCCATTCTTTCCACACTTCTCCTCTCTCACCTCTTAGACACAGATTGTATTGGAGGTATTGATTGCTGTGTATAGTTAGAATCAGCAGAGCCTATGACTAGGTCCCCTTTAATACTAGTGCATCTAATGAATATATTCATTCTCATTATTTTGGAGTACTATGGATGTGTATTAGTATAATTATATACATTAATTGTCAGTTAACCAGTTCTAGGGAGAATGTCAACAGCCTCTATTTCCACTAAATCCTTGAACCATTTTCAGGGTGGTAATTATGTCTATACAAAAAAGATCCATTTGAGTTGTCAACAAAGGCCCACCATTAGTATTTCGCAGAGAAGATATGGCAAAATAAGGTTTGAAATCATATTACAGAATAGATAACAGGTAAGAAGAAACAGATTTGTGCACAATCTTTATTCTGGAAATGCGACTGCTGTGCAGATTTCTAGTAAGCTTTTTTTTTCTTAATCTTATTTTCTTAATTTGTTGTTTCATTTTATTGCACTTGTAAAAATTGTGACAATAATATTCTTTTGTTTTCTTTTGGGGCCACACCCAGCAGTGCTTAGGGGTTACTCTGGTCAGCCACAATCGAGGCAAACGTCCTCATCACTGTGTTTTCACTCTGATCCATAACTGTAACAATATTATTTTCTAAAATATTGAGCCCATGTTCTCAAATGTGCATTTTAACAGATTCTTGGTGTTATGAAAAAGTTAATAAATATTTGAAAAGTATTTTTAATGAATGAAACTAACACGGTTTGAATGTTTTGTTGTTAGATGAAGCTTAGTTGACCATTTTTACTTATTTTTTTCTTCAACACTTTTATATATTTATTTTGTTTTTTGAGTCACATCCAGTGATGCTTGAGCTTATTTCTGGTTCTGCATTCAAGTTGCCTTATAGAGGGAGTCCTGAGGATTGCATCTGGGTCAGCCAGGTGCAAGCCAAGCATCCTACTACTGACTGAACTATCTCTCTGACCCAACACTTACTTTTAGTCTTTAAAATGCATGTTACAAACAACTATGTCAACTATGGGAAACATGCTTTTTAAATGAAGTAATAAAATAAAATTTATGAAATGGGAGAAATAAAAATATTTTTATCATTTAATAGCCTCCTTATCTCTTCCTTTAAATGCTTTAAGATCTGAAAGAATTCATTGTGTTTTATATATAATCTATGCATTATAAATTTTAACATTTTTATAGACTTAATCAATGTACACCAAAATAATTATTAGGCATTTTAGGGTGTTTTTTTTTACCTTCAAGATTTGCTGTGGGTGACCTTCAAGTCTTTTTTTTTTTTTTCAGTTTCTAACTCTACCTTTATTATTGTTTTTTATTTAATTTTTTTTTTTTTTTGGTTTTTGGGCCACACCCGGTGACGCTCAGGGGTTACTCCTGGCTATGCGCTCAGAAGTCGCTCCTGGCTTGGGGGACCATATGGGACGCCGGGGGATCGAACCGCGGTCCGTCTCCTAGGCTAGCGCAGGTAAGGCAGGTACCTTACCTCGAGCGCCACCGCCCGGCCCCTATTTAATATTTTTTATTTAAACACCTTGGTTACCATGAAAGCACCACCGGGAGAGTAAATGAACCTGAACAGAGTCTATAGTTAATCCCATGACAATATACTCCAAGGGTGGAGAAACCCCATATCTCTTAGGCCAAGTGAATTCCTTTTCGAATGACCCCAATATTTACTGTGTCAGTGCAGGAGGGAAAAAAAAGCAAAAAGCACAAAACGTTTTTTATTTTTATATATTATTTTTTATCTTCATTTATTATTATTAGTTTTTATTTTTATTTACCTATCTACTTTTTGTCGATTTCTTTGTTTTGGTATGGTTATTGAAGTTGTTGTCCCCATTTATATTTATTTTTTTTCTCCTCTTTTCTTTCTTTATGTGCTCTGCTATGTTTCTTATCTCAAGACCATGGGTTTTTTTTTTTGTTTGTTTTTTTATTGTTTTTTTTTTTTTTTTTGTGGTGCTTATCATTATTGTTGGAGTCCTCACTGGATATTTGACACTTCTTTTTGTACTGTTGGGGTGTTTTACCTTTTTCTCCTTCGTCTCTCAAACCGATGATGAGAGCCTCTAGAAGGATTCCGCCCATTTTCGGCATATTAGACTTTTACCCCAGTTTATTACTTTTCTCTTCTTCAAACAAAACCACGTAACTTGAACTAGCTACTCCTGCCCCCCAGTTAGAGGGGGAAATAAGGGAGGCACCAGGACCAAACAGGTGCAAGACTACTAAGTAGTAAGCTAGGTACAGAGGGGACCACATATTCTAGCAGCCCCGGGGGTGAGGGAGGAGGATATGGGAGGTATGACAAAAACGGAGGTGTAGGGAGGACAAATCGGTGATGGGAATCCCCCCTGATTTTATGTAAATATGTACCTAAAATATTATTGTCAACAAGATGTAAGCCACTATGATCAAAATAAAAATTATATTAAAAAAAGACATATCCTTATCAGGCACGTAGGAATTATTTCAACATAGCATGAGGAATAGAAAGAGTTTTAAGTGGGTAAATTCTGATTTAATTTCAAGACTTGGCAATTGTTGGTATATATGTTTAATTATATAGTTTTGGGCATATTATTGAGATTAATCTATTTCTTACCTAAGGTTTCTATTTACTTAGCTTTCTGATGCAGAT
The DNA here is from genome assembly GCF_024139225.1 of Suncus etruscus. NCBI lineage: Eukaryota > Metazoa > Chordata > Mammalia > Eulipotyphla > Soricidae > Suncus > Suncus etruscus. Next base: position 1,050,650 of record NC_064857.1, read on the forward strand.
TTCAGGTTTTGTTCCATTCTGTAACTCTTTTTAATAAAGGGTGCTGTTTTTTCAAGTTAAAAAAAAACACACCTGATTACAAACATGATTGTGGTTGGGTTTCAGTCATATAAGATGACACCCCCCTCATCACCAGTGTAACATTCCCGTCACCAATGTCCCAAATATCCCTCCTCCCCTCCCATTTTAGGGTGTTTTTACTCTAACCTCAAAACTCATGATCTTTTTTTGTTTGTTTGTTTGTTTGTTTGTTTGTTTTGGGTCACACCCGGCATTGCTCAGGGGTTACTCCTGGCTGTCTGCTCAGAAATAGCTCCTGGCAGGCACGGGGGACCATATGGGACACCAGGATTCGAACCAACCACCTTTGGTCCTGGATCGGCCGTTTGCAAGGCAAACACCGTTGTGCTATCTCTCCGGGCCCAAAACTCATGATCTTTAGTCATCACCCTACCCCTTATTTTTACTAGTTCAAGATGGCAATGTATATATATTCAGCCTCAAAAGGTTCTACTATTCTGAGAATTCCATATAAGTTTAATTACATATTTATTATTTTACAACTGACTTCTAAAATTTTGTGTAACCTATTTCAGATATATTCATGTATAATCAGTCTTTTAAATTTCTAAATACAATTATATTGGTACATCATATTTGTTCAGTTCTTGAACACTTAGTTTGCTTCCATTTTTGGCTAATATGCCCAAGACTAAGTGTCAAGAAGTGAACAAATATGATGTATCTTTTGTATAGACATGCATTTTTATTTCTTTTGGGGGGGGACATATCTTGTGGTGCTTGAGGGCTATACCTGACATGGTGTTTAGGGATTATTGCCAGTGATTCTTGGGAGATCGCGCAGTGCCTGAATTGCATCTAGAATTCCCATGTTCAAAGCTTTTAGTACCTTGACCTCTTTATCTAATTACCATTTAAAATTGTTGTGTTATCTAAAAGTTGAATTATTGGGTCATACGTTAACTCGATTTCATGAGGAAATTCCAGGCTGCTTTTGAATGACACCATTCTCTATTTCCACTAGTGCTATGATAGGATTGGTAAAGTAAGTACATATCTTTACCAAATTGGATCACTTATTTTTTCTCTTTGTTTTAGTGTGGGGCCCCATACGGTTGTATTTTGGATCTATTCCTGACTCAGTGTAGACAATCATTCTTGGCAGTGTTCAGAATATTATGTGATGTATATTGAATAAGTTCCTCCATGTTACATGCATTGTGTTTAGCTGTCTCTCTGGATCTTCATTGCCCTCTTTATCATAGGCAGCATAGTAAAATGAGATGATATTTTATTGTGATTATAATTCATACTTCTTTTTCATTTGTTTTGTTTTTGTATTTGAATTACACCTAGCAGCACTCAGTGGTTACCCCTGACTCTGTGCTCAGGAATATTTCCTAGCAGGCTTGGAAGGATCATATGGGATGCTGGAGATCAAACCAGGTCAGCTGCATGCAAAGCGAATGTCATCCCCATTGTGCTGTAGCTCCAGCCCAAATTTATACTTCTTTGATGACTAAAGATGTTGAACATTTCGGCAGGTGCTAATTCGTCACTTGAATGTCTATTTTGAAAAATGAATAGTCAAATTCTTTGCCCAGTTCCAAGTGACATGATTTATCTATTTCTGTTGCTAAACTTTATGTTCTTTTTTGGGTGTGGGGCATATCTGACAATGTTCAGTACTTACTTCTGGCTCTGCACTCAGAGATCACTCCTGACAGGCACAGAGGACATATGGGTCATGGGAATTGACTCAGGTCAGTCATATGTAGGGCAAATGTCTTATCTGTTGTGCTATCTCTTTGGCCCCAGTATGGGTTCTTTTAAAATCCCTGATATGAGTCATTTATGAGATGAGTGATTTAAGATAATTTCTTCCATTACATGAATTATTTTTCTTTTAATAAATGAATGATTTGGATATACTTATGACAGTGTGGTCATATGTTAGTTTTATCACTTCCCCCAAACTCATTGACAGTGAGTTCCCTCTAACTCACTACCTATGTCAAAAGGGAACTATCAAAAGGGGAAAAAGATGAGTTCTAAAAGAAATGCATCATCCAATTGGGGATAAGAGAGAGCTGGTTCCTGTAGGTAGCACTTAGAAATAAGCATTCTAGTATACCACCAATTTAGTGCAGTGTTTTCTTTTCCAAGGTTTCTTTCTGTAAAGATGAGGTTAACCAAAAAGTGAAATTGATTCTGACACCATTAATGTGGATCTTTCCAGTGACCTTTCACTCTGTGGCTGAGAAATATACTCTTTGTTTCTAGCTGTGGCAGCTTTGCTGCAGCTGCTTCTCCATCTCCTCCAGGACTGTTCATCTCTGAACAAGGTCAAAGTTATCCAGGTGAATCTTCCTTACAAAACAATTTTATTGCTAAATTTTTATTATCAATTATTGTGACTAAGATAAGCCTCATTGGCTAAAATTTTAATGAGCTCACATATTTCAACTGACATTTTATTTTGTTTTTAATGCTAGTATAGTTTTAATAGAGTCATCAATAAGAACGCATTCTTTTTTATTTTTTCAATAATTACTTCATTTAAGCACTGTGATTACAAAATTGTTCATGTTTGAGTTTTAGTCAAATAACATACACCTCCCTTCACCAGTGCACGTTTCCCATCTCCAATGTCCCCAATATCTCTCCCACCCTCCCCCTGTCTAACTCTGAACAGATATCTCACTTCTCTCTCTCTCTCTCTCTCTCTCTCTCTCTCTCTCTCTCTCTCTCTCAATTGATCTTTTAAATGCAATATCATGCTAGACAATTTATCAACCAAAGCTTTAGAACATTGGTTTCCTGAGTTGGAAGAGAAATATAATCATAGAATTAAACTTCAGAAGATTATAGTAGATGTTTATGAGCACAAGTCCATTTGCTTGAGTGATTGATAATAAACTTCAAGTAAGAGAGGACAACTACTAAATCAAGACTGTAAAATGAGCTATGGATCTTTATTAATATATAATTTTATTTATTAGTTACTTTATGTTTTTTCATTTACCAGGGAAAACCACTAATAATTTTTCTTGAATTATTTTTGTTCAGTTGTGCAGTGTTACTCATACTTGATTTTAAGAAAATATTTTTAATACTCTGATTAAAAATTAAAGCTTGTTTGGTAATTAAAATGTGGCAGGAAATATCTATTTGTATTTATTAGCATGTTATCTTCAAAGACTAACTCACTATTAAATCTGTGATATCTGATCTTATTTTAATCATTTGAAAAAGTGGTATAATGACATTATTGCTAGAACTAGATTGTAATCAAGATTAAGATTAGTATTCAAACTCTAAAGAGCTTCCTACATCAAAGCTATATAATTCATTTCACAGTGTAGATTATGTTCTTTGACACCAGAAGAGTTTCCTACACATATGGAAGCAAAGAGAAGGGTGAACACATAATTTCTGGTATAGTAGTCTTCTTAAGTTCAGATTCTACAGACTAGATGGGAAGTATGCAGAATGAAAGGTAGAATTTACTTTTGCACATTCACAAAGTTTCTCAATGATTTCTGTGTTTTAAGGTCCTTAAGTTCTGGTGTTTATTTAACAGGTCACATGTTTTACTCTCCCAATGTTAGTCCAGGGTAAAGAAGGGAAATAAAGCAGTCTTTAGAGGCAGGGAGGGGAGAAACAAGCAGTGTTCTGAAGTCATCTCCCTAGCACAAATATGGATTTTTTTTTTTTTTTAGTTTCTAAGACAAAGATAACCTCTTTTCTTGGCGATTATCCCCAATATCAGGTTCTGTCCTAGGTATGTGACTTGTATAGTAAGTGACACACCACAAGTGTTTTACAGAGATTTTAGGATGTTTCCCAACACTTGATCTTTCAGAACAGATGTGTCATTGAATGAAAGATAAAAAACAGTCATTTAGTTTTTTTAATGCACATTTTCATAAATGATGAAATTTAACTACACAAACTATCTTAGTCTTCTCATTGGTAAAAAATATTAGCAGCAGTCTCAAAGCATCCATTTAGTTAATTATTTTTTATGTTTAATTTATGCCAGTACACAATTTTTTCTATTAAAAATACACTGACCATTTATATCTAATATCCATCCCCACATTTGGGGGAGGCACTTCAAAGTCTTTTGCTGAAGTCACACAGTTCTCTAAAAGGATTTCCCTGGATTATTACTCCAAGAACATCATCAGATGTTTTATCATAAAAAGATTTAATAAAATTGTTGAAATATCTGAATTGATTCATGCCGTATAATTCAAATAAACTTATCTGTGATGGTGTTTTTCTCTTTGTTTCTCTCATTTTATGTTTATAAATAATTTACTTTGGACCAGGACTTATTTTTTAGGTTCTGGGAATGCCAATACAAATACAGTACTCATGGTAGTTCTGATTTAAAATTACAATCAAATTATCAACATCCCTCTAGGAATGTACAAGAGTTGCATGGAGAATATAGATACCAGCACCTTCTTGTTTCTTTGGGGTGTAACATCCATCCATATCCTTTAATGACATATTCAGAAGTACATTGATGGGAATACTGAGAATAGTTCTCCCATTGCTCCCCAGAAAAGGCAACCATGACATAAAACCAAAATTAGAGTACTATAAATGATCTGAATAAAGTCTCTGTGTTGGAAAAAATTTCTTTAAGAAAGTCATACACTATGAAGTAAACAAAGTCAATAGGGAGGCTATGTATGGACTCAAATTATTTGTAGTATGTATTCTCATTACATTGCCTACATAGATGTTGTCATTACATTGCCTACATTACATTACAATATTCTCATTATATTGCCTACATAGATATTGTCAGAAAGTAACTATAAGTAATATGAAAAGCTATAAAAATTACTTAAGAAGGAGTTTTAATGATAACACAGTGATTTACCAAGTAGTTTATAATATTATTACAGTATTATACTGTTTGAAGCATTAAATATTCAAACACCAATCCCATCACCAGTGTGACCTTCCCTCCACCAGTGTCTCCAGTTTTCCACCCTCTGGCCTAACCTGCATCCTGACAGGCAAAAATTACTTCATATTATTTGTTACAACACAAAGACAAATGAAATAATCAACACAGATCAATAAGCATCAATTTGTAATATGTGTTATGTCTCTCAGTGGTGTTACTAAAGGAATTGTCTATAAATTTACTGGGTTGTATCTTGTAAGCTGAGTGAGCCTTCTGTGTCACTGTTTTGGCTACTGACCTTCGTGGTCTTTGATGCAATTTTTGATTCATATTTGCTATGAACCTACTGAGCTGACATTACTACAATTTTTTTGTTTGTTTGTTTTTGGGGCCACACCAGGCATCACTCAGGGATTACTACTGACTGCACTCAGAAATTACTCCTGGCAGACTTGGGGACCAGACGGGATGCCTGGGATCAACCCTGGCTCAGCCACAAGCAAGGCAGATGCCCTACCCCCTGTGCTATCACTCTGGCCCCATTACTATAAAATTATGAGGTGTCACACAGCCACAAGTGACTAAACAGTCCTGGATGTGAGGGGAAATATGGCAAGCTTGGCAGTTTGATAATATTAAATTGTGGACCTTTACTGTAGAAAAGTTGCTATGCCTTCAGGCAGAAATGGGAATCTGGGTTTCTTGTGTGGCTTGGGTGAGAGTTCCCTCCCTTGTGCGGCTCGGAGGAAACTTTGTTTCCTGTGCGGCTTGGGTGAGAGTTTTGCTCCCTTGTACGGCTCGGGGGAGACAGGGTTTTCTGTGCGGCTTGGGTGAGAGTTTTGCTCCCTTGTGCGGCTCGGGGGAGACAGGGTTTTCTGTGTGGCTTGGGTGAGAGTTTTGCTCCCTTCTGCGGCTCGGGGGAAACTTTGTTTCCTGTGCGGCTTGGGTGAGAGTTTTGCTCCCTTGTGCGGCTCGGGGGAGACAGGGTTTTCTGTGCGGCTTGGGTGAGAGTTTTGCTCCCTTGTGTGGCTCGGGGGAAACTTGGTTCCCTGTGCGGCTTGGGTGAGAGTTTTGCTCCCTTGTGCGGCTCGGGGGAGACAGGGTTTTCTGTGCGGCTTGGGTGAGAGTTTTGCTCCCTTGTGCGGCTCGGGGGAGACAGGGTTTTCTGTGCGGCTTGGGTGAGAGTTTTACTCCCTTGTGCGGCTCGGAGGAAACTTGGTTCCCTGTGGGGCTTGGGTGAGAGTTTTGCTCCCTTGTGCGGCTCGGGGGAGACAGGGTTTTCTGTGCGGCTTGGGTGAGATTTTGCTCCCTTGTGCGGCCTGGGGGAGACTTTGTTTCCTGTGCGGCTTGGGTGAGACTTTGTTTCCTTGTCGTCAGGACCGACTCCCCCCCCCCCCCCCAGTGAGTCCCTTCCCCCGGGTGGGCGCCTGGAAAGGCAAGTTGAGCAACCGGAATAGTCGGGGGAGATAGGGCCAGCTATCTGGACTCTCAGGTGACCTAGAGCAATCCACCCCCTTGGGCCCTGGAGCGGATCAGGGACACCCCAAGGGTGAGGGCAGAGCCTGAAAGGGTAGACTGAGGGAACTCCTTCAAGGGAGGTTTGGAGGGGGCAGAAATCCATTGACTCCCAGAGAAAAGAGGGGGGATTGAGAGCTAGGCTCAACAGCGCCAGTAACCATTGTGGCCAGGAGTGGAACTGCACCGCTGACAGAAATAAGGAGCAGAAAAGGGAAAAGACCCACAGCAGGAAGGCTGAACTCTAGGAAGCAAAGGGGAGGAGAAAGGGCTAGGCTCAACAAACTCACTCAACAGGCCCCTCTAGAAACACCTTCAGGAAGGGGTCAAAGCAGGCCAAAATTAGAAGCCACAGCACTCCAAAATACACCATTAAATACAAAGAACAATGCGTAAAGCAAGGAAATCGCTAATAACTGGAGACACCATGACAAACCCTATCAAATTTCCAAGTCCACCAAAACGCACAGATCCACGGGAAGAAGACCTAAAAGCTGTCATGAGGAAAGAAATGCAAGAATTAATAAAAGAATTGAAAGAAACCCTAGCAAACGAGTATAAGAAATCCATGGACGAACGAATCAGCCAAATTAAAGAAGAAATGTCAAAGAACATGAGAGAGTCCATACAAAAAGAAGTGAAGGACTTGAAAGACAAAGTAGCAAGTCTTATGAGCAGAAACACAGAGTTGGAGAAGCACATCGAAGAACTCGAAGGAAAACTACAATCAAAAAATGATCAAGAAACCAACAAAGAAATAAAAGGCAAAGCACTGGAAGGAAAAATCCAATATCTAATGAACAAAGACAAAAGAAACAATCTAAGAATTGTGGGTATACCAGAAGGGGAGGAAATAGGGAAGGGGGAAGAACAGGTAGTCAGGGAGATAATAACAGAGAACTTCCCTACACTCTGGAAAGACACTTCAGGACAAATCCAGGAAGTCAAGAGAGTCCCTAATAAAATAGACCCTAATAAACCCACACCAAGACACATAATAATCCAAATGGCAAAAAACAAAGAGAAAGAGGAACTCCTAAAGGCAATAAGGGAAAAAAAAACCCTCAAGTACAAAGGAAAGGACATAAGAATCAAACCGGATCTTCCATTTGAAATAACTCAAGCAAGAAGACAGTGGAATGACATATTTACACGACTGAATGAAAGAAACTTTCAACCCAGGGTCCAATACCCAGCAAAACTATCATTCATATGGGAGGGCAGACTAAAAACATTCTCAAACATGAACGAACTTGAACTATTTGTGCAAACTAAGCCGATCCTAAGCGACTTACTCAGAGATGAATTACACAATCCAAACCCCCGATTGTAACAACAACCACTGCACACAATACAACTGCACAACAGTCCTCTCTATCAATAATTTCCCTAAATGTGAATGGACTAAACTCTCCATTTAAAAGACACATAGTAGAGAACTGGGTTAGGAAAAATAAACCGGACTTCTGCTCTCTGCAAGAAACACACCTACAGCTACAGGATAAGCACAGGATTAGAATAAAAGGATGGAAAGTAATTATACAGGCCAATGGAAAACAAAAAAGAGCAGGGACAGCCATTCTTATATCAGACCAAATTGTATTCAACCTCAAGAAAGTGATCAGAGACAAAGAGGGACACTACTTACTGATCAGGGGAACATTAGATCAAGAAACACTAACACTGATCAATATCTATGCACCTAATGTAGAATCAGCAAAATATGTGAGGCAACTACTGGCAAACCTGGAGAAACACATGAAGGGAAATGTGATAATAGTAGGGGACCTCAATACTCCACTATCACCACTGGACAGATCCACCAAACAGAAAAATAACAAAGAAATAAGAGCTCTAAATGAAAAATTAGAAGATTTAGGGCTAATAGATTTATATAGAGCCCTCCATCCCCAGAAAGCAGAATACACATTCTTCTCAAACCCACATGGAACCTTCTCCAGAATAGACCATGTATTAGGATACAAAGCCAACCTATATAAGACCACAAAGGTAAGGATCATAAGAAGTACCCTTTCAGATCACTATACAACAGAGGTTAAAATTGATGTCAAGAAGAAGCAATGGAGGAAAACTAGTACCTGGAGATTAAACAACATCCTGCTCAACAACAGCTGGATCAAAGAACAACTCAAGGAAAAAATAAAAAGATTCCTTGAGACAAATGAAAATGAAGAGACAACATGTCAAAATTTATGGGACACAGCAAAAGCAGTAATTAGGGGGAAACTCATAGCAATACAGGCCTATGTCAAGAAACAGGAAAATAACAAAACCAACAGTTTAAAAGATTACCTCAAAGAATTGGAACAACAGCAACAGAGAAATCCAACCGCAACCAGAAGGCAAGAAATAATAAAAACCAGAGCAGAAATAAACAACATCGAAACCAAGAAAACAATACAAAAAATCAATGAGACCAGGAGTTGGTTTTTCGAAAAAATAAACAAGATAGACAAACCATTGGCAAAACTCACCAAAAAAAAAAGAGGGAAAACACCCAAATCAACAGGATCACAAATGAAAGGGGAGAGATTACAACAGAACCCCAAGAAATACAACATATCATGAGATCATACTATGAACAACTATACTCAACTAGGCTAGAGAACCCAGTAGAAATCGACAGATTCTTAGACAAACACCCTCTTCCAAGAATGGAAAAGGAAGATCTAGAAAGCCTAAACAGACCAATCACCTCAGAGGAAATTGAAGACATAATTAAAAAACTCCCTAAGAACAAAAGCCCAGGCCCAGATGGATTTACAAGTGAATTCTATCATACATTTCAAGAAGACTTACTACCACTTTTCCATAGGCTTTTCCAAACCATAGAAAAAACAGGAATCCTCCCCAACTCTTTTTATGAGGCTAATATCACACTCATTCCCAAAGAAGGCAAAGACACCACCAAAAAAGAAAACTACAGACCAATCTAACTAATGAACATAGATGCAAAGATACTTAACAAAATCTTAGCAAACCGAATTCAGCACTTCATCAAAAAGATCATACATCACGACCAAGTGGGATTCATACCAGGAATGCAAGGTTGGTTCAACATACGCAAATCAATCAATTTGATACATCACATCAACAACACGAAAGACAAAAACCACATGATCATATCAATCGATGCAGAGAAGGCATTTGACAAAATCCAACATCCTTTCATGTTAAAGACACTCAGAAAAATAGGGTTAGAAGGAACTTTCCTCAAGATTGTTACAGCTATATATGAAAAGCCAACCGCCAACATTATACTTAATGGCGAGAAACTAGAAGCATTCCCACTAAGGTCAGGAACTAGACAAGGCTGTCCACTCTCTCCACTCTTATTCAATATAACCTTAGAAGTCCTAGCAATAGCAATCCGACAAGAGAAGGGAATCAAAGGAATTCAAATGAGGAAAGAGGAACACAAGCTATCTCTATTTGCCGACGATATGATGATATACATTAAAAACCCTAAAGAGTCCACAGTAAAACTCCTAGAAACAATCAGCCAATACAGCAAAGTGGCTGGATACAAAGTCAATACACAAAAGACAGTAGCGTTTCTATATACAAAAAATGAAGTTGAGGAGAGAGAGATTAAAAATACAATTCCATTTAAGATAGTATCAAAAAATATCAGGTATCTAGGAATCAACCTTACAAGAGAAGTGAAAGACCTATACCAGGAAAACTTCAAAACACTCCAGAAAGAAATTGAAGACGATCTAAAGAAATGGAAGAACATCCCATGCTCATGGATAGGTAGAATTAACATAATCAAAATGACTATCCTACCCAAACTCCTATATAGATTTAATGCAATCCCTATCCAAATCCAGACACAATTCTTTAAAGAATTAGAACAATCATTAACAAAATTCATCTGGAACCACAAAAGACCCAGGATAGCCAAACACATACTGAAAAACAAGAAGCTGGGTGGAATCTCCTTACCTAACTTGAAACTATACTATAAAGCCATAGTAATCAAAACAGCATGGTACTGGAACAGAGACAGGACTTCAGACCAGTGGGTCAGGACAGAATTCCCAGACATAAACCCCCAGATATACAGCCAACTAATATTTGATAAAAGAGGCAAGAATCTGAAATGGAACAAAGAAAGCCTATTCAACAAATGGTGTTGGCACAACTGGAAAACCACATGTATGAAAGTGAAAATCAACCCATACCTCACTCCTTATACAAAAGTCAACACAAAATGGATCAAAGACCTTGAAATCAGACCCGAATCTATAAAGTTTATTGAGAATAAAATAGGGAGAACACTCGAAGACCTATATATCAAAAAGGTCTTTGAGAATGGAGCACCAATGGCAAGAACCTTAGCAGCAAACATAAACAAATGGGACTACATCAAACTAAAAAGCTTCTGCATGGCGAAAGAAACCTTACTTAATGCAAGAAGACAGTTAACAGAATGGGAAAAAATCTTTTCACTAGACATATCAGATAAAGGGCTGATATCTAGAACTTACAAAGCACTCAGAAAACTGAGCCCCTCAAAACCAAACAAAGCCATAAAAAATGGGGAGAAGAAATGAATAGACACTTCTCTGAGGATGACAGAAGGATGGCTAACAAACACATGAAAACATGCTCACCTTCACTTATCATCAGAGAGATCCAAATCAAGACAACAATGAGATACCACCTTACACCAGTGAGGATGGCTCACATCAAAAATACTGAGAACAATCTTTGTTGGCGTGGATGCGGTATGAAGGGAACTCTCATCCACTGCTGGTGGGAATGCCCCCTAGTCCAACATCTATGGAGAACAGTCTGGAGAGTACTCAAAGAACTCAGAATTGAGCTCCCTTTTGACCCAGCAATTGCACTCCTAGGTATATACCCCCAAGTTGGAAGAACATTCATTCCAAAATACGTGTGCACCCCACTATTTATCGCAGCACTCAGTATAATAGCCAAATCTTGGAACCAACCGCGATGTCCAACAACAGATGAATGGATCATTAAGATGTGGTATCTATACACAATGGAATATTACATGGCAGTCAGAATGGATACAATCACAGATTTTGCAGCAACGTGGATGGACTTAGATCATGTTATGTTAAACGAAGTAAGTCAGAAGACAAAAGATAAACACAGAATGGTAGCACTATTCTGAAGCACATAGAACATACATCTCAATCACAACTAATACTTAACAATCAAATAACAGGGTCTAACAGGGTAGAAACTCCAACCACTGTAATAGTCAACATATACCTCGGAACAGTGCCCAAAACACATGAAAAAGGAACAACACAAACTCGCGACTACACATTATACCACAAAGAAAACAGCAACACCAGAACAGCAGCATAGAGAGAACAGGTACGTAATTAACCTTCTACAATAATGGCCCATAATAATCATGCAGAGATTGTATACAGGAACACAGGTAAAGAATACCAAGGCAAATCACTGGCTCCAATGGAAACATCCCATAAAACTACGTATTAATGCCTCTATCTTACTATATTTAAAATAACCTCTCAGCTTTTCTGTCCACAGGCGTTCTTGGATACAAAGGGCGGACAAGCTAAGATGGCAACTCGGGATACCACACGAGATACCATACCCAGTTTGCACTACGAGTTGGCCCTGAGAAATATTATTATTATTATTATTATTATATATTTTTTAATCATTTTTGGGTATGTGACCTGTGTCTGTTATCCCCTCTGTCCACCCCCAACCACACCGACAATACAATGTGGCTCCACCTCCCCCTGCAAAGACACACTAAATAATGGGGAAACTTTACATATAAAAAAAAGAGCTCTTATCTACTAGAGATGGGAACTCATAGTTGTTTACAATACAGGGGTATCTCCTACCTTGAAAATATGTCATGTGGAATTACTTAGACCTCAGATGATTAGATGCCATTCATCCAGCCTTGAACCCTGGATCCCAGACATAGAATCGGCACAGCTCTTCACAACAGCTACAGGAAACAAACTCCATCTGGAACAGCCTTAATACTGCGGGGTCAACAACAAGGACCAGCTCTAACATGATATCCTGACAAAGAGGAAAATGTGAACAACTTGACCTTAGAGCAGATTAGCCTACCTTACCAGCTAACGACAAGACAAAACCAGAAGACTCGGCACCCTTTGGTAGGTCCAAAAGCCAAGATCGTGACTTACAGATGACTGGCTACTAGAACCACGACCAGACAGTATACATCTTGGGACCAATAAAAAAGCCCTAGTTTAGGGTTTGAACTATGACTTGCACAATAAGCATGACCCCCAGTCCCAAAGGTCTGACAGAGACAACTGCAACAGAATGGGCCTTCTGGAAGCACAAAGAAAGACGCTAACCTAGGTGCCATCCTAGGTTCAGTGCAAAGACCAAGGTCACCAACCACAGAAGATGGACTAAAACGACACTGAGGTAACAGAACCTCTAGAACCACAAAGACTGACCTCACCATAAGTCCTACCTCAGGATCTGTGCAGATACTGAGACCTCTAAACACAGAGCTCTGAGTGTATCACCCTGGACAGAACAGAAGTCTTCCACACGCCAAAAAACACCACCAGGAGAATAAATGATCCTGAGCAAAGTCTGGAGCTGATCCCATGACAGTATACTCCAAGGACGGAGAAACCCCATATTTCTTAGGCCATGTGAATTCCTTTTAGAATGACCCCAATATTTACTGTGCCAGGGCAGGAGGGGAAAAAACAAAAATACAAAAAGCACAAAAACTTAGTATTTTATATATATGTATATATATGTGTGTGTATATATATATACATATATATCTTTTACCTTCATTTATTATTGTTATTATTATTTTTATTTACCTATCTATTTTGGTCGATTTCTCTGTTTGGGTGTGATTATTGAAATCGTCGTCCCCAATTATACTTATTTTTTTCTATTCTTTTCTTTTCCCTCGTTATGTGCTATGCCATGTTTCTTATTTCAAGACCATGGCGTGTTTTTGGTTGTTTGTTTGTTTGTTTTTGTTCTTGTTTTTTGTTTTTTGTTTGTCTGTCTGTTTTGCTTTGTTTTTCGGCTGTTTTTTTGTGGTGCTTATCGATATAGCTGGAGTCCTCACTGGATAATTGACACTTTTTTTGGTACTGGTGGAGTGTTTCACCTTCTTTCTCTCCTTCATCTCCCAAATCGATGATGAGAGCCTCTAGAAGGATTCCACCCATTTTGGGAGTATTAGACTCTTACCCCAGTTTATTTATCTTCTCCTTCTCAGGCAAAACCACGCAACTTGAACTAGCTAGTCCTGCCTACAGTTAGAGGGGGAGATAAGGGAGGCATCAAGACCAAACAGGTGCAAGACTACTAAGTAGTGGGTTGGATACAGAGGGGACCACATATTCTAGCCGCCCTGGGGGTGAGGGAAGAGGAAATGGGAGGTAGGACAACAACGGAGGGGTAGGGAGGACAATTTGGGGATGGGAATCCCCCCTGATCTTATGTAAATATGTACCTAAAATGTTATTGTCAACAATATGTAAGACACTATGATCAAAATAAAAATTATATTAAAAAAAAAAAAGAAATGGGAATCTGCCCATTCCCATTACGAGAAAGCCCCAGAGTTATCAGCCCAGACAAGCCTACCTAGAAAGAGTTGTCCATCATTTTCTTTTGGAGCTTAGTAGAGGGACTTCTGGGAAGATGGAGGGTGTAGGTGGGGGATCTTAAGTTTTCTGGAGGTTGTGTTTGTGTGTGTGTGTGTGTGTGTGTGTGTGAATATATATGTCTGTGTACCTGGCTCAACCCTATTTCTACAGTACCCGAGAGTTAAAAATTACTTTCATGCCATCATATTTATAGATAACTAAGCTCACAAAATATTAAAATCATGAACAGTTAATAAAATTTCAAGATTAAAATTCATGTTTATGTGACTAAAATGTTCAACACAGAACAAAACTCAGATTAAGGTGTAAGTTTGATGAGGAACTTTGTGAAACCATAAAACTTTCCTCTGGGACTTTGTTAGAGATCCAAAAAACATTGATGGAATTCTTCAAATTTTAGTTTGTTTTTATCCTGCCTAAGCTACAGTGATTATTAAGAATAATAATCAGAGTAGCTTCAGGCAATGAGTAATCTTGGGTAAATGTGGGAGATATTAATACAATTTATCACTTCCCAATTTTTCATAGATATGTTGCAATTATGTAGAACACCTTTAATTATCATTCATTCATTGAACAAATATTTAATGTCTTGCAATGTTTTAGACATATTAATAACAGTAGATTTAGAAGCTATATTCTTTGGTTTCAAAATATAAATAATGGGCATAGATGACTCTGAAGTAACCTGGTCAGCTGAGACAATTGGGAAAGGCAACTTGTTATCTATTTTAGAGGTAATAATAGAAGTAAAAAAAGGAAAAAAATCTGAAGTTCCATAAAGCTCTCTATGGAATGAGGCAGTTTCTGTAAAAGAAAAAAAGCATGAAGTTATGATTGTGAAGTATACTTCAGTAGAAGAAATGAAATCAGGGCCCGGAGAGATAGCACAGCGATGCTAGCCTTGCAAGCAGTCGATCCAGGACCTAAGGTGGTTGGTTCAAATCCCGGTGTCCCATATGGTCCCCCATGCCTGCCAGGAGCTATTTCTGAGCAGACAGCCAGGAGTAACCCCTGAGCACCGCTGGGTGTGGCCCAAAAACCAAAAAAAAAATAGAAATGAAATCAATGCTTTTGAGTATAACAATAATAATAACAACATCTTTAAGTCCTTTCTTGGGGACAGGGGGCTTCTCAAATGGTGTTCTGAAGCCACTCCTTGTCAATTCTTAGCCAGTTGGGTGGTGTCCAGTGGCCTTTAGAATGGCATTTAGCAGTGCTAGAGACTATGTGGTGTACAGAATCAGACAAAGGTTAACTGTATGCAAGATTTATGCCTTGTCATTTGTACTATTTCTCTAGTACCTCTAATAGTTTTGTTTGAAACACTCCTTCCCCTCTCAAAAGCAAAACCTCTATTATGGTATTTTTCTAGTTGCATTTTATTTTAATGACAAGTGATCATCATCACCACTAGGAAACATTTTTTGGTGTTTTGTTTTGTTTTGTTTTGGGGCCACACCCGGCAGCACTCACTCAGAGATTACTCCTGGCTCTACACTCAGAGGTCACTCCTGGCAGGCTCAGGAGACCATATGGGATGCCAGGGATTGAACCTGGGTCTATTTCAGGTCAGCCATGTGCAAGGCAAAGGCCTTACTGCTGTGCTATCACTCAGGTCCCTAGAAAACAAATTCTTAAACAGTAAATCTGGAAATGTCCATAGTTTATTTTATATTAGATATAAACGAGTGTTTTCTAATGCTTAGTGCATGAGGTGGGTTGTTTTGTTTTGTTTTGTTTTTACTTTTTGTTGATAACCCACTGGAAATCTTACAAATAAAACATATAAAAGTCATATATTAGAGTTTGAGTTATTTAGACAATTGCTCAAATACTTTAAAATCCGTCCAATGGGGGCCGGAGAGGTGGCGCTAGAGGTAAGGTGTCTGCCTTGCAAGCACTAGCCAAGGAAAGATCGCGACAGTGGTTCGATCCCCCGGCGTCCCATATGGTCCCCCGAAGCCAGGAGCAATTTCTGAGCGCTTAGCCAGGAGTAGCCCCTGAGCATCAAATGGGTGTGGCCCAAAAACAAAAACAAAAACAAAATCCTGTCCAATGTACTCTTATTTGTGCTGTCTTCTGTAGAAAATGTTACTTGACAACCAGAATAGCAAACAGCATCTAGTTATAAATGTCTATAATTTTAGTAATGATTTCCACTTTAGGAAGTCATTAAGTTTTCAAACATGCTCATGAATCATGACAGAATGTATTGACTCAAGAAAAGGCTCCTTGAAAATGTACCAGAAAACAACTATATGTCTCATACAATTTACAGTCATTAGTTTACCAAACAATCCTAACAACCATGTTTTGAAGTTGAGGGATCAAAATCTTGTGGTATTGGTGAAATATTTAAACTGGGGGGGGCGGAGAGATGGCATGGAGGTAAGGTGTTTGCCTTGCATGCAGAAGGTCGGTGGTTCGAATCCCAGCATCCCATATGTTCCCCCGAGCCTGCCAGGAGCCATTTCTGAGCACAGAGCCAGGAGTTAACCCCTGAGCACTGCCGGGTGTGACCCCAAAACAAAAAACAAACAAACAAACAAACAAACAAAAAAAGGGAGGAGGTCCACCAACTTTTTTTTTTTTTTTTTTTTTTGGTTTTTGGGCCACATTTGTTTGACGCTCAGGGGTTACTCCTTGCTATGTGCTCAGAAATCGCTCCTAGCTTGGGGGGACCATATGGGACACCAGGGGGGATCGAACCGCGGTCCTTCCTTGGCTAGCACTTGCAAGACAACACCTCTCTGGCCCCTGGTCCACCAACTTTTTATGAAAGCAGAGATCTGTGGAACTGCAACGAATTAAATTGAAGATTATTAAGCAGGTGTGATGCCAGGTTTTTATAGATAAACTCTTTTTTGGGGGGTCACACCTCCTGGCTCTATGCTCAGAAATGGCTCCTGGCAGGCACGGGCGACCATATGGGATGCCAGGATTCGAACGACTGTCCTTCTGCATGCAAGGCAAACGCCCTACCTTCGTACTATCTCTCCAGCCCCTAGAATAAACTCTTGAGGGCCACAGAGAGCTCCTTCACTATGAAAGAAAGTGTCTACTGGACCACTTGAACTTTGATGCTCTGAATAGACCTTGGACTTGAGCAATTTAGTAGCCATAGCATAAATGTATCCTTCCTATGCTTCCAAACTTAAGTTGTCACCTTCACCACAGTCACATACCCAGAGGAAGAATACAAAGATTGTGTGGATTATGGTCTAACCAGGAATGTGTACTGGATTTTGACATGTAACTCATCATGGGTCCAGTGAGTTTCAAAGTGAAGAGAAAGGTTCACACAACCACACAAACTTAAATGCTGTAATAGGACATAATGTTCTAGAAAATTTAGCAGATACAGCATAGCAAACAGAACTACGCTGATTCAACCTGCCTCACTTCACTTGTTCCCATTCACACCCCATCAGAGTTAAACATTGTTAAGACAGCTGCATATTAAGAAACCTTCCCTACAGCTGAAGAAGATACAATACTAAAGAGGAAGGTTGAAACTCATCTCTCCACCTCTACACTTGCCTCCAAAGTAAGCTACTATTGGGGCCAGAGAGATAGAGCATTGGTAGGGTGTTTGCCTTGCACGTAGCTTACCTGGGACAAACATCAGTTCCATCCCCAGCATTCCATATGGTCCCCTAAGCCAGAAGCAATTTCTGAGCATGTAGCCAGGAATAACCCCTGAGCGTCACTGGATGTGGCCCCAAAACAAAAACAAAACAAAACAAAGTAAGCTACTATTGACAGTGAAGATATGATCTTGGACAGAAAAAAAAATGAATAAAAACAAGTCTGGTCATAAAAATGGTTAATTAATATATATTATCCTGATGCTGTCTTCCCAAACAAGAAAATCATTTAAGGGTCAACATTTCTGGGAATGCCCAGCAGTTCTACGCTCCTGCAAAATACCCGAACTCCTTAAAATATAAAAGCATATATAAAATTAGAGTCACTATATTCTATTGAAAAAATGAGAATGCTCCAAAGATTGAATACCGTGATAGAATAAATAAGAGAACATTCCCAGAAATTAATGTCAATTGCATAGACAATTAAGTTTAAATAATCACTAGGAGCAAAATTATGAGGTGCATGAATAAACAATAAAAGTAAAATATGTTAATGAAGCTAAAATAGAAATGCAGAAGCAAAAATGATGATTCTGACACAGGAGAATGGCTCTGCTGAAGTAGTAAACAACTGGCCTAAATAGAAAAGAAACCAAAAAAATTACTTTCACGGAAAAATATTTTGTGAATGATTGTAAAATTTAGTAACTACACATACTTAAGGTTTGCAACTGGGAATATTTGGCTCATGGATCACCTTATCTCTATGAAATTTTATGTTCTCTCTCCAACACATGGCAGCACATATACATATTCTTCTTGCCATCTACCCATGCTCTATCTCCCTGTATTATGTGACCCACAAATGATGAATTTTGTTTTACATATCCAAAATGATCTGACAGAAAAAAGATCTTTTCTATGCAGCAAACACCTTATATAAGGACTAGTAGTTATAGTACCTATGCTTTTTGTGAATCTTTATGCCATGAAACAAGACAACCTAGACAAAACAGATACATTTTTTGAGTCTGCAAAACCTCCAAAGGCTGAGACAAGATGATTTGGAATAACTTCACAGGACAATTACTATCGAGGAAACTGAATAGTAACAAAAAGTAGACCCAAAACCAAACAATCAAAAGCCCAAGTCCAGATAAATTTCCTAGTTAATTCTTTTAAACTTTTCAAGAGGGGCTAATGTCAATCCATTTCAGCTTCGCATAGAAAATTAAATAAACTGGGCAAGAACAGTGGCACAAATGTTAAGGCACCTGCCTTGTCCTTGGTAGCTTAGGATGGACCATCATTCAATTCCCCAGCGTCCCACATGGTACCCTGTTGCAAGTCAGCCCCTGAAGAGGTTGACTGATGGAGGGATGGAGGATGAGGCCTTTCTCTTTCAGCTCAGAGCACGCGTCTGCCACCCTGTCTAGCCGACGGTTCTGAGGTGAAACCGCGGGTAAACAGCTCGCAGACAGTCAGGCTCGTGGAAATATTAGCTTTATTCGGTGGACAAGACTGAAGTCCAAAGACTCAGCTTCAGTTCCAGCCAAAAAGCCCTGGCCTTCCACAGACTCTTGTTTTTATCCACCAGAATCAGGTACCACCCAATGGTGGGATCAGATACCAACCAATGGTGGAAGCAGAATCAGGTACTACCCTCGGGTGGGGGCAGAATGCCAGGTCACACCCTAGGGTAGGGCACAATCACCAATCAGTTTAGGGTGAGTAACATAGTAATCCCCTAAAATATTTACATACACAACAGTACCCCAAGCCAGGAGCGATTTCTGAGCATCACCAGATGTGGCCCAAAAACAAAAGACAAAAACAAAAACAAAAAAAAAACAACAAAAAAAAGAAGAAGAAAAGAAAATTAAATAAACAAACACTCCCAAACAGTTTCTATGAAGCAAACATGTAATGCCAAAGTTGACAGAGACACCACCTTAAAAGAGAGAAATACAGGCTGATACGCTTGCTGAACACAGATGCAAAACTCCTCAACATTACACTAAAAAGTAGAGTCTAAAAACTCATTAATAGATCACATACCAAGTAGAATTCATTCCAGGGATGCAACATAATCATGTCAATGAATATAATACATCATATCAATAAAATAAAATATTAAAATATAATAATTATTATCAGTAGATACAGAGAAAGAATTTTACAAGATCCAGCACCATTTTTTTTTTGTTTTTGGGCCACACCCATTTGACGCTCAGGGGTTACTCCTGGCTATGCGCTCAGAAATCTCCCCTGGCTTGGGGGGACCATATGGGATGCCAGGGGATCAAACCGCAGTCCGTCCTACACTAGCGTTTGCAAGGCAGATACCTTACCTCTGCGCCACCTTCCCGGCCCCTGTGGCACCATTTTTAATAAAAACTCTCAATAAAATAAAATTGAAGGAAGTTTCCTCAATATTGTCAAAGACATTTACCATAATCCCATAGCAAACATAATATTCAATGGGGGAAAGAATGATACATATCAAAAATAACATAAAACAATCAATACTGTAATTAATGTTATCAATACTGAATGAAGTGAGAAAAGAACTCTCTTTCACTGCTTGTGGAAATATAGACTGGTCCAACTTTCTGGAAAATATTATAAAAATTCTTCTAAAAAATAGAAATTGAATTCTCATATGACCCAGGAAAACTTCTCCTGGTATATACCACAAAACACAATGCAGAAAACACATAAACGTTCTTATATTTATTTTATTATTAGTTATAATAGCCAGAATCTAGAAACAACCGTGAATTAAAATAGATGAATTAATAAAGATACCCTGGTACATCTGCATAATAGAATATGACAATATATGTAACAATATTTAATAGAATATAACAGTTAAGAAAAATGAAATCATAAAATATGCTTCTATATGGATAGACATTGGGCATTGAAATTTGGATGAAATGAATCAAGCAGAGAGGCACACATATTGACCTATCATATTATTTTGCAAGATATAAAAAAAACACTTAGTATTTGAGTAAAATACAATGACACTAAAAAATGGGTGAGGGTTTATAGTTAGTACAGAGGAGAACTGCTATAATCGTTGGAGATTATCATTCTGGAAAAGACTTGGATAATGAAAGGATGTAAATAGTTATTTTGATACACTTTTCATAAAATTATTGCAAATCAATGTGCCTAAAATGAAAAAAGGGAAGAAAGATAAAGACAGAGAGATAAAGAGACAGAGAAAGGGGAAAATGACTGCCATTGATTAGGTTGGGGGTCAGGGGAGGGAATGGAGGCAAATTGAGAAAATTGGTGGCAAGAAATGAACAGCAGTGAAGGGATGAGTGTTGGAACATTGTGTGACAGAAACTTAACTATCAACAACTTTTTAATTCTAATTCACAGAGATTCAATTTTAAAATTAAAAAAAAAAGTCCATGCATTTTTCTGCTATGTGGATGATTACTTCTATGTGAAGTCTCAGACTTAATAAAAGTAGAACAGAATGATCTCTGTCCTATGTTAAATCAGAATATAGAGAAATATAGTAGGAAACAGCAATTCCCAAAAGCAACAAAAATGATAATGGAAGTTTACCATGATGGAATCTGGGATAAATGAAATAGTAGTGGAGGGAAATACCACACTGGTGGAGGTTGTGGTGCTGGAATGGCTCATCCAAAAAAAGAAAGAGAGAGAGAAAGAAAGAAAGAAAGAGGGCCCGGAGAGATAGCACAGAGGTGTTTGCCTTGCAAGCAGCCGATCTAGGACCAAAGGTGGTTGGTTCAAATCCCGGTGTCCCATATGGTCCCCCGTGCCTGCCAGGAGCTATTTCTGAGCAGACAGCCAGGAGTAACCCCTGAGCGCAGCCGGGTGTGACCCAAAAAAACCAAAAAAAAAAAAAAAGAAAGAAAGAAAGAGAAAGAAAGAAAGAAAGAAAGAAAGAAAGAAAGAAAGAAAGAAAGAAAGAAAGTGAAAGAAAGAATGAAAGAAAGAAAGGAGGAAGGAAGGAAGGAAGGAAGGAAGGAAGGAGAGGAAGGAAGGAAAGGAAGGAAGAAGAAAGGAAGAAAGAGAATGAAAGAAAGAAAGAAGAAAGAAGAAAGAAAGAAAGAAAGAAAGAAAGAAAAAGAAAGAAAGAAAGAAAGAAAGAAAAGAGAAAGAAGAAGAAAGAAGAAGAGAAGAAGAAAGAAAGAAAAAAGAAAGAAAAAAAAAAAAAAAAAAGAAAAAGAAAGGAAGGAAGGAAGAAGAAAGAAAGAAAGAAAGAAAGAAAAAAGAAAGAAGAAAGAAAGAGAAAATGAGGAAGAGAAAGAAAGGAAGAAGAAAGAAAGAAAGAAAAAGAAAGGAAGGAAGAAAGAAAGAAAGAAGAAAGAAGAAAGAAGAGAAGAAGAAAGAAAGAAAGAAGAAGAAGAAAGAAAGAAAGAAAGAAGAAAGAAGAAAGAAAGAGAAAAGAAGAAAGAAGAAAGAAGAAAGAAAGAAAGAAAGAAAAAAAGAAAGAAAGAAGAAAGAAAGAAAGAAAGAAAAGAAAGAAAGAAAGAAAGAGAAAGAAAGAAAGAAAGAAAGAAAGAAAGAAAAAGAAAGAAGAAAGAAGAAGAAAGAAGAAAGAAGAAAAGAAAAAACACCCTACATTAACAATTTTTCAAGTCATGCTGTCTAAAATCAAATTTAAAAATTTAGATCCAGGGGCCTGGGAGATAGCACAGAGGTAGGGCTTGCATGTCACCCTCCCAGGAGGGACCCAGTTCGATTCCAGCATCCAATATGGTGCCCAGGCCTGCCACAGGCGATTTCTGAGTGCAGAGCCAGGAGTAACCTCTGAGTCCAGATGGGTATGGCCCCAAAACCAATCAATCAATCCCTCAATCAATCAATCACGTTTTAAAAAATGAGATCCGGCCTGGAGCTTTTTGCCAGCATGGAGAATGGCAGGCCTCTGCCTTGCCAAAGACCTTTTTAACTAGGCCTAGGAGGGGTGCAGGGCTTGGGTCACCCCAGCACCTACCACTTCCTTCCTCTGGAACTCCAGGACTACCCCTGTGCCACATGCCCAGGGGGCCAGTGAGGTGGCTGCTGGTGAGGGGTCTAAAGGGGAGCGCAGGCTTTCCCCATTTCCCAGCCTGTTCCTGAGGGATGGTTTGGGTGGGGTGGTGAACTTCCAGGATTCCAGCTCTGTAAGGATCTCTTTCTTTCCTGGGAGCCGGGAACTTTTGCCAGCATAGGAAATGGCAGCACAAGAGCACAAGAGGGGCTGGCTTCAGGAAGTCGCAGGCAACTTTCCTTCCTATCCCTGTGGCCCCGTGCAGAAAGTATAAACAATTATTTGGATCATTGGGTTTCATCTGTTTTTCATTTACAGAATGCATACTTTTCTCCCCCCCCCCTTTGCCTCACCACCCAGAAGCTCATTTTTAGTCCTTTACTTCCTCACTCCCTCCGCTTATTACCCTACATTTAACCATTTTTACCCTCAGTTCTTGGCTCCCCACAAAGCACATCATTATCCCACTCAAGCCAGCTTCCAAACAGCTACCAAAGTCAAAAAATAGACTCTCAGGCTGAGAAGAAATCAGTACTCTGTTCCTACTTATCTACTCTCAACGGCCTCCTGTCCTCCACCTTCCTTCACTGTGTAACTGTGGTTGATACCACACTAGGTTTCTGATTAGTTCCCACTCAAAGGCATCTCCCCATATGGAACTGCTGGGAATCATTTTGCAGACTCCAGAAGGCCAATTCACAGACCAAAGTGGCATCCAGGTTTCAGCACCCTCCTGCTGACTATTTCTAAAGACATAAAAGGGACATGCATATCTCCTTTGAATATCTTAGATATATTCCCTTAACCACTATAACTCTTATTGAATATCCCCTTATACAGTGACAATTGTGCCCACTGTTTTTTGTTTGTTTGCTTGCTTTTATTTATTTGTGATCTGTTCAACAAGAAATTCTGGTAGAAGAGTCTTTCACTTTAGAATTCATGTTAGAACCAGTTTAGGGGATTGTTGGACTTGTGCCCATAGGTACCAATAATACACTGTGACATTGTTCCTCTTTTGTATAGTTGCATTAAAATGAGAAAATACTACATGTGCAAACAAGTTCTTATCTAATAGAGATAGGTACACAAATTTTGTAATGCAGTTAGGCCTTATACCCTGAACACTGGCATAATGACTTGGCTCAGAAGAATGGATATTGCCCACACACCCCTGAACCATTGACCATCTACAGAAACAACCACAATTGTCTGCAACATCACCAGGAAGTAAATTTCTACCAGGGAAGACCCTACTGCTACCCTGATATTGACTTTACTACAAGGAGTGTTCCCTTAACACCCAGATGACTCAGCAACATTAACAACTTGCTTGCAGGGCAGGACGCTCCACATCTAATGGTGAGGTGAAACTAGAGGACACTCCACATCATCCTGATTTGGATGAAACACAGAAACCACAGAAATCACACAGAAACCAGAATCTTTACCTACAGAAACCGGACACCAACAACAGCTAATGTGTGAAAAAATTTCACTGTGCCCACAGAGAATGACTCAGGGGTTAGACAACCTAATATGCCTGGAACCCAGAGTCAGCTTTAAGCCAGAAAACTTCAGGGATAAGGTCTCTTTGTATTTAGGCCAAGGCTTGTTTTTTTCCATTTTATCCATATTTTGTTGGACCTATGCAAACAGCAATTGCCACTCTCACACTGTTATTACTGTATCTTTTTAACTTATCCTTTCTTTTTTTAAAGAGCTTACTAAACTTTCTGATGGTGTTTCAATGAATTCATTGTAAGTCAATAATTTAAAAAAAATTATTTTCTTTCTCTTCTATCTCTTTAGTTTTTCTTTCAATTTTCTATTTTTTAAAAAATGTTGCTTTTGGACTTCCTAAAAATGTATTATTATCAGTTATGTCAACTATGTAATGCGTTTTCTTTAAATTAATTAAAAATCAGATCCAAAATAATCATAAAAATCAAAAACTGGGTTTTTAGAAAGTAGCTTAATTTGTTTTCTGATCTAACCCGCTACTCTGTGCCTTTTGATGGGAGAGTTTAGTCATTGTTGTTTAAGGAAATGATTGCCAGAAAAGGCTGCTGTGCCATTATATTGTGCAGAGTTAGAGAATTTAGTTTAAAACTGGAATGCTTCAAAAATCACAAAATTGAGTATAACATATTTCTCATGCTAGTGTTTGTCAGAGTTAACTCATGTGACCTAAACATAAAAACTTGATCTTACAACGGTTTTGGCTAATATGAAGACAAACGTGAGTCATTTCCCTGCCTGTCATATGACACAGTAGGTTAATCCACCTCTCCTTTTCACAGTGAAATGCCACAGAGGACTCTCAGAGTAGGAAGCTGATGATTACTTAAATGTTAAATTTCTCATTTTGGAAATTCCTGACATTAACTTACTTGAGTTGTACAATTCCAATGTACTGTTTAGCGCAATATACATTTCATATAGGACCTTTATGAGTAATAAGGGTTTTTTATTAGTAATCAAATATGACATGCATGTCATCTGGACAAACAAAGATGGCGAGATACTATGAAATGAACCCTTCAGCCTCTTATAGCTTTAGGATATATCGATGAAGTTCTGATATATGAAGAGATAAACAATATTTATACAGGACAAGATCTATTCAGTGAACAAAATATTATTTAAACATACTATTATTTTTTTTGTTTTGGGGGGACACACCCAGTGATACTCAGGGGTTAGTCCTGACTATGTGCTCAAAAATTGCTCCTGGCTTGGGAGACCATATGGGACACCAGGGACCGAACCGAGTCTATCCTGGATCAGTTGCATGCAAGGCAAATTCCCTACCACTGTGCTATGGCTCTGACCCTAAAAATACTATTTTTTAGCAAATTAATAGAAATACTATATGTTATCTGTTCAAGTGTTTTAAACTTACCAAACATTGGTCCATTACAAAATATCCATTAAAAACATTTGGTCTTTGCAAAATAGGTTGTTGGAATTTTGTTCGTGTTTAGAACATATCCTTGAGTTCAAATAGTCATAACATGGCTTAGTGCTTTTGGATTATAAGATAAAATGTACAAACATGTCTTTAAAGATAGAGAAATGTCAAGATAAACCTAAATGACTCCAGTTTACTTTCTGGAAGCAGTTTCTCAATTCAGAAATCCCAGAAATATCCCATGGATTTTTCATGATTGAGGAGAAATAGACTAAAAGTAGCTTAGGCAGCAAGAGTTTTAAGGAAAAATTATGGGTCGGTACAACCTAAACGGAGAGAAAACTGGAGAATTACAGATAGGTCCTCCTGAGTTTTTATCAAAAAATTAAAAAATCATCAATGTAACAAAAGGTATTCTCTGTTCACATATGATTGGGAATTGTTTATGCCTCTGGTGTGAATAAATTTTTAAAAATGTTTATAAAGCAAAACTATACTGTGATTATTATCTTAGTGTATTAGTCAGCCTGGAATATCTTAATAAATAATAAGGACTGGTAGTGGTGGTGGTGGGGCTTAAACTACAGGATGACAAAAAATCTAAGGTAATCATTACAAATAAACCACTGGGGCCAGAGATGTAGTACAGCAGGTAAGGATTACACACAGCTAACTTGTATAAAATCCCCAGTGATTTTAGAGTCCCCTAAACCCACCAAGAGTGATTTCTGAGTGCAAATCCAAAAATACAGTCTGAGCAGAGTTAATGTGACTGAAAAAAGCACAAATAAATAATGAAAATAAATTCAAATTGGCAAAAAACAAGGTTGTACAGCTACCCCTCACATTTCAACGACTTGGTCATTAAGCAAATCAGTCATTAAGTGAGGAATTGCATGTACTGAATACAGTAGTACAGTATATGCATAGTACTTGACAATAGAGTATTCTGAATAAGTAAAATAAAGAGAAAGATCAAACTGAAAGCTTCCACTTGTTTTAATTTGCATAGGTTGTGTCATTTACACGCAGTACTGCAATGGATTACAGAACATAAAGTTAGCAAAGTAGGGCCATTAAAGCACCAAAAACCACAGTATCGTACTGTAGAGTGTACAAGATGAAAAAAGGATATTTAAAATAAACAAAGTTTATTGAAGTTGTATTTTTAGGTAAATATACAGTACAGTATAGCTGTTTATAATGTTTTTTCTTTGCATCACAAAAAAATAATTTACTGCTGAAATGTGAATACTGACCAGGAAAACAGTGGTACCAAACCTCAGAATAGTGTACATAGGCCATGAATCATGATGTTGAGATACAGGGCTGCTACCACGCTTTAGCATGTACTGTCAGTGAGATGGTCAGAAGTGTGAGCGGTCTTAAAGGTGAAGAGATGGTCATAAATGTGAGCAGTCGCTAAACAAATAGGACGTTAAGTGAGGAGTATCTGCATATTCATAAAAACCAAAAGGGCTGTGAAATAAATATTTTTAATAATTTCTTTTTTTTGTTTGTTTTTGTTTTTGTTTTTCAGGTCACACCCATTTGATGCTCAGGGTTACTCCTGGCTAAGCGCTCAGAAATTCCCCCTGGCATGGGGGGACCATATGGGACACCGGGGGATCGAACCGCAGTCGCGATCTTTCCTTGGCTAGCGCTTGCAAGGCAGACACCTTACCTCTAGCGCCACCTCGCCGGCCCCTACTTTTAATAATTTCATCCTCTTCTTTTGTTCTCATCTATATTATTCCCTGTTCATTGCTTTTATTTTTAAAGTACTTTGAGGAAACATTCTTAAAATATTTATGGAGGGTCCAGAGTGAGAGTACAGCAGAGAAGATTTTCCTTGCACAAAGCTGACCCAGGTTCAATCCTCAGTATCCCTGATGGTCCTTCATTCATTGTGATTCCTGAGTACAGAGCCAGAAGTCAACCCTGAGGACGATCAGGTGTGCTCCTCCAAAACAAAACAAAATAAAATATTTATGGAATCATGCCAGGATATACTTGTTTTCCTGACCTTAAGTTATACTATTCAGCTGTGCTAATCAAAATTGTGTGATACACTAAAAAGAGATAGCTTTAGGATAATAAAACATAATTTAAAAGACAAAATAATATTTATATAAAGTTAATTCATCACAAAGAATCTAGATGCATGAAATGGAATAAGGAACTATTTTTTAAGAAATGAAATTGGGGGGGCTGGAGAGATAGCATGGAGGTAAGGCGTTTGCCTTTCATGCAAGAGGTCATCGGTTCGAATCCCAGCGTCCCATATGGTCCCCCGTGCCTGCCAGGAGCAATTTCTGAGCATGGAGCCAGGAGTAACCCCTGAGCACTGCCGGGTGTGGCCCAAAAACCACAAAACAAAAAAAAAAAAAATGAAATTGGGAAAATTGGGTAACCCTATAAAATATTACAGCATAACTATCTTACATTATTTACAAACAATTTATAAAGTAGATTTAAAAATTCTAGATTAAATTAGAATACATAAAATACATTCATGGAAAAGTAGAAAAAACTTTCCAGGAATGGACCTCAGAAATGTCTTCTATTGTTTGACTTGAGAGGTAAATAAAACAAAAATAAATAATGGGAATGCATCAAATTAAGAAAGGTTTTTTTATAATTATCTTTATTTAAACACCGTGATTACAAATATGATTATAATTGTATGATTACAGTCATGTAAAGAACACCCCCCTTCACCAGTGCAACATTCCCACCACCAATTTCCCAGATCTCCCTCCTCTCCACCCCCCACACCTGTACTCAAGACAGGCTTTCTACTTCCCTCATTCATTCACATTGTTATGATAGTTTTCAGTGTAGTCATCTCTCCAACTGCACTCATCACTCTATGTGGTGAGCTTCATGTCATGAGAAGCACCTACCAGCCCTCATCTCTCTTGTCTCTGAGATACTGTAAAAAATGTCTTTCATTTTTCATTAAAAAAGGTTTTGATTGTGAGGTGAAACGAGAGGCCGCTCCACATCCTGACTTCAATGTAGGATATGCAGATTCCAGGATCTTTAATACAGAAACATGATACCAACAACAGAGACTGTGTAAAAAATAAAAGTTTGTTGGCACTATAGACAATGTCTTGGATTGGGCGATCTAGCTTGCCTGGAGCCTAGAGTTGGCCTTATGCCAGGAAACTTCAGGGGTAGGGTCTCTTTGTATTTAGGCCAAGGTTATTCCCTTCCATGCAGCCTCATATTTTGGTGGGCCTATGCAAACAACATTTGCCACTCTAACACCATTTTTACTGTGCTCCTTTGACTCTAATCCTTAAAAAAAAAAAAACCACTTAAAATTTGAGGTAAACTTACGCTAATATGCTTGTACATGGAAATGTAAAAAAAATACTATGCCTGGGCCGGGTAGGTGGCGCTGGAGGTAAGGTGTCTGCCTTGCAAGCGCTAGCCAAGGAAGGACCTCGGTTAGATCCCCCGGCGTCCCATATGGTCCACCCAAGCCAGGGGCGATTTCTGAGCACATAGCCAGGAGTAACCCCTGAGCGTCAAATGGGTGTGGCCCAAAAACCAAAAAAAAAAAAAAAAAAATACTATGCCTGTAATGTTTAAGGAGTTACGTAAGTTTTATGGCTTTAGATTGGCTTGGGTGCTGTTAAGAAATATTATAATGTGTTACAATCTGGGGACTTGAGGGACAAAGTAATTGTACATGGATTCTGTTTTATTTGTCTTAATGTTCTTTGGCTGAAAGTTCAAAGTTAAGATATCAGCAAGGGGACTTCTTCTGAGAATTATGTTATGGGTGATTTTCCTTCCACTGTAACTTTACCTTGTTTTCTTTCTTTACATCTTTGTTCTCATTAAAAATAAAAAAAAAAGGTTTTGCTGTACAGATCGTATGGTCCCAGGATGCATACTGTCCAGTCATGGTTGTAACAACCAGTCATCTGTAGATAGCAATCTTGGCTTTTGCACAGATCAGAGGGTGACATGTCTTCTGATTTTGTCTTATCATTGGCTGGTGGGGTAGAACAACCTGCTCTTAGATCCAGTTGTTCCCATTTCCTCGTTGTCAGTATATCATTTTAGAACTGGCACATATTGGTGTCAGAGCAGTATTAAGAGTGCCCCGGAGGGGATTTGGTTCCTGGAGCTGTTGTAGAGAACTATGTGGTTTCCATGTCTGGGATTCAGTAGTCAAGGCTGGATGGTAGGTGTCTAATTCCCTGGGTTCTAAGCTGGGTCCACATGGCATGTGTTCAAGGTGGGAGATGCCCCTGTGTTGTAAAAAAGTAAGAGTTGTTATCCTTAGTAGATAAGAGCTTGTTTTTATATGTGAGATTTCCTCTTTTTTTTTAGTATGCCTTTGCAGGAAGAAATAGTACTACATTATCTTGCTGGTGCATTTGGGGGTGGAAAGAGAAGAAAAAAGAAACAGGACAAAAAATAAAAATATATATGCTCACATATATATAAAGAAAAAAAGATTATTTAAAAATTAAGTAAAAAAAGTAATTAAGGGAACAAAGTGATGCAGGAGATTACCTTACATTTAGGGAAAAACAGGTTAAGAGGTACTGTTATATAGGTCTTATACTTATGATGAAAGTATAGGATTCCCCATTGTCTTTTGAGATTTTCTTGTGGGGTGCAGGCTCCAGGGCACCTTTTCATCCCCCACCTTATGCTTCTTGAGATTTAGAAAAGATTTTCTGCAGGGAGGTCTTGGGTAGAGTTCTTGCCGTGGGGATCCTTTTGGATCTAAGTCTGGTATCAAGCCACAGTCCATGTTAGGCAGAGGTGATAAGGAGGGCCACATTGCATAAGTCAGTAGGGGTGTTGGTTGTATTTTCTCGCTGGAAACGAGGTGTGGGTTTGAGTGGGTGTCTCTTCACCTGGGTGCTGGTTACTGGTTTGTTGGAGTAGGAGGTCGGTATTGATGCCTAATGGATTAAGAACTGTGGGTGAAGAATTTAGATAAGGTGGGACAATCACAACTGAATGGGTCTTCTGTAAACATAATGAAAGACTATATCCCAGACTCCATCCTAGGAGCAGCACAATGACCATGATCATCAACTACAGAAGACAGACTAAGTCGACACGAGAGGAACAGAACTCCTAGAACAACAAAGACTTCATCATAAGCTCCATTCCTTGACCTGTGCAACAACCATGATCTCTAGTTACAGAGGTCTGATTTTATCGCCCATGACAAAGCAGAAGTCTTCCATACACCACAAAAGCAATGAGGGGAAAGTAAATGAACAGACAAGGAGTCTACAGTCAATCTCATGACACTATACTTCACTATAGCCTGTATCTCCTAGGCCAAGGGAATTCCCTCTCTAATGCCCCCAATATTTACTATGCCTATGCAGGAAAAAAAAGGCACAAAATAATCTTTTTTTAAATCTATCTATTTATTTATTTTATATTTATTTTTTGGGACTTCTTTGTTTTGATGTAGATATTGAAGTTGATGTCTCCAATTTTATTTTATGTTATTTTATCTTCTCTTTCTTTTTGCTGTCTGGCATGGTTCTATTTCAGGACCAAGACAATTATGTGGTGCTTGCCATTAGTGCTGTAGTGCTCATTGGATATTTATTTCTTTTTGTATTGTTGTGGTGTTTCAATTCCTTTTTTCCTGTCCTCTCTCAAACTGAGGTTGAGAGCCTCTAGAAGGACTACACCCATTTTTGGCTTATTTGATTTTTACCCCACTTTATTGCTTTTCTCTTCTTTAAACAAAACAATATAATTTGAACTATCTAGTTCTGCCTCTCAAATAGAGGGGGAAATAAGGGAGGGTACCAGGACCAAACAGATATATGATCACTATGTAGTAAGCTAGACACAGAGGGGAACACTTACTCTCACTGGGGGTTGAGGGTGAGGGAAATGGAATCCAAGATGGGAATGGGGGTGGAGGAAGGACAAATTTGGTGATGGTAATTCCCCTGATTAAATGTTAATATGTACCTAAATTGCTACTGTGAAAGATATGTAAGCCAATATGGTCAAAATAAAAATTATGCATAACAAAAAAAGGTTTTGCATGGCAAAAGAAACTCAGGCTAATGTAAAAATGTTCTTTTTATATAATGAATAAAATATTTGCATATGATACATCAAAGGATTAATATCTTTATACATAAAGCACTCAGAATGTTTGACAACAAAACAAAATCCCATAAAAATGTCAAGATGGCATACACAGATACTTCCATGTATGATCAATTGTTTTATTTAAAAGAAAAAGTTTCTTTGGGGTTGTAGTGATGGCACAGTGGTAGGGCATTTGCCTTGTACTCAGCTGACCTGGGTTCAATACTCAGCATCCCTTGTGGTCCCCACAGCCTACCAGTAGCGATTTCTGAGCACAGAGCCAGAAGAAACTCCTGAGTGCTGGTCGGTGTTGCCTCAAAACACACAAACGAACGAACAAAAGTGTTCTTTGGAGCTGGGGTGATAGTAGAGCAGGTATGGTGCTTTCCTTCATGTGGTAGACTTGGATTTGACTTCCAATATTTTATGTGGTTACCCCAAGACCACCATTAGTGATCTCTGAATGTAGAGCCAGGAATAACCCCTGAGCATTGTCAGGTCTGACCCAAAATCTAAAAAACAAAAAGTGTTCCTTGTTATAGGAGAAATTATCAGTAAAATGTCAATAAAAAGAAGTATGTACATAACTGTATATAAGCATATGTACAAGTATATTATCAATGCAACATTTAGTATAATATTCTGCATATGAAAACAATTCAAATATCCAGCAATGGATTAATGAATAAAATAAGAGTAATGGGGGCCGGAGCAGTGGGGCAAGGGGTAAGGTGTCTGCCTTGCCCGTGCTAGCCTAACTGTGGTTCTATCCCCCAGTGTCCCGTATGGTCCCCAAAGCCAGGTGCGATTTCTGAGTGCAGAGCCAGGAGTAACCCCTGAGCGTCACTGATGTGGCCCCAAAACAACAACAACAAAATTCACAAACAAGTTTTGGTTTTTCTTTTTTACGCTAGACATTATGTTGATCATTAGGGAATGAATTTGCTGATGCCAAGGGTTTGTGGATTGTGAAGGTAGAATGTGTAAATTAATGTCAGTTTGATATAATGACAAGTAACATATGAGAGAGTAAAAGTAAGAGGAGCAGGAGAGAGAGCACAGTGGTGGTGCAATTACCTTGTGTGAAGCCAACCAAGGACGAACCAGGCTCAATTCCTGACATCCCATATGTTGCCCCAACCTGCCAGAGGTAATTTCTGAGTGAAGAGCCAGGAGTGACCCCTTAGCACCACTGGGTGTGACCCAACAACCAATCAATCAATCAATGAAGTTCTTTTTTTTTTAAAGTAATGTAAAGAAATTCAGAACAGGAGCCAGAGTGATAGCACAGTGGTAAGGGCACTTGCCTTGCATGCAGTTGAACCAGGACAGACCGGGATTTGATCCCTGGTGTCCTATATGGTCTCTGAAACCAAGAGCAATTTTTGAGCGCACAGTCAGGAGTAATTCCTGAGCGTCACCGGTTATGGCCCAAAACAAAACAAAACAAAACAAAACAAAAAATAGTCAACTAAGATCTCATATAATTATTATACTCAGATACATCCGAGTACCTATGTGTGATGTGTATATGCTTTTTGTTTATTCTAGCCTATCCTAACCTACTCTACTCTTCTAGTGAGCAAGTCTTTCAAATAAATTCAACACTTAACCACTGATCCTCCATTAATATAATTTCTTTTGAAACAAAAACTAAAACCAGTGAAACACAAAGGAATTTTCAAGTCATAAATGCACATTAAAATTGAGAATATTAGCTTCTTGACAGGATACATAATATTGCTATGAAAGAGGGAATGTCTTAACTATAAATTTTTGTGAGGTAAAAATATATAGTTATGGAGCTGGAGTGATATTCCAGAAGATAGAGTGTTTGTCTTGTATGTCGCCTGCCCTGGCTCAATCTCCAACACCTTTTATGTTCCTCCAAGATGGCCAGGAGTAATTCCTGAGTGTAGAGCTAAGACTAACTTTTGATCACTGCTGGGTGTGACTTAAACCCATCAAAATTTTTAAAAGCTATGTTGAAATATCTAATGTTTTTTCATGGTTCCAAAACCACTCAGTTATTTTATTATATTCTAGACATACAGAAATACAGTATGTTATTAAATTACATATATTCTAATTTTACATATATTGACATATTATCATATTTAAATTAAAATTATAGGATATAAATATTATTTTTAAATTCCCAATTTTTTCTTTTCATTTACTATAGTAAAGTTAGTTCCTTTTCTTCTATGCATGATTAAGCCTTTTACTTCTTTTACACATATACATATTATATACATTTAGAATTTACTAAAAATTGTTATTCTGAACATATTCTTTTATTATTAAATAATTTTATTCAAATAATTTTATTGAGGCCAGAGTGATAGCACAGTGGGTAAGAAATTTGTCTTGCATATTTTTGTCCACAGTTCCATCTTCAGTACCTCATATGGTCTTCAAATCTTCTAGGAGTGATTCCTGAATGCATAGCAAGGACTTAAGCCCTAAGCACCTCTGTGCTTCCAAAAGAAGCAAAAATCAACAAGCATTATGTCTAATCTTCTTACAGATTGAGAAGAGTAATTCTAATAATTTATGCCAATTATATTATATCTATGCTAAACTATTACAATAAAAAAGGATAGGATAGGATGTATATAGGAGGGAGAGGGTAAAAAATAAAATTTAGTAAAAAATAAAATGTAGTATCTGGAAACTCATGTTTAGAAGAGAGAATTTTGTTGTTATTGAAAAAAATTATTGAGTTATGTAAGCTGATGATTTATACCAACGTAACAGATCAAAACAAAACCAGTCCTAGATAGGCCAGGTTTTAAATGTTTGCATTTGCTACTAGATTTGTTATGGATGAGACAAAATATATATATTTTCTAATAACTAAAGTTTCCAGTGTAGTGAATTAATAACTTTTTCTAATGTATAATTAAATGATCTTACAATTTGTATTTAAATGAATTTTAAAAATAAGCTCACTTTACTAATTTTATTCAAACAAATGTTTGAGATTCCTCACCAATAAAGCACTTTTTGAGTACCAGCTGGTATGATTCTCAGAAATAAAAATTTTAAAAGCACTTTTAAAATAAAATCAGGGAAATTATTCTGATTTATTTTTGTACATTTAATGAATTAGTATTTGAATATTTCAATGAGATATAAAATAGTTCACATGAATTATTCAGATATATGAGAGTGATCAGTTTATATAACTGATATTTATAGAAAATTGAATTCATCTTAGTTGGAAAAATTCATGTTTCTGGAGTTGGCTGTCAACCCTTTCTGGAGCTGGCTGTCAACCCAGTTGGTATACTGTAGTGTCACACCATTAACATAAGAGGAATTTCAAGATTTCTAGAGGAGCCTCATCAGAAGATTCACTGAGATGTCCTTCCTTGAGTGTGGATGGCTAACTAGAAACTCCCGAGAAATAAATCATCAGCCAGCCCACTGACATGTCTTCCCCTGGTGTGGATGGCTGATTAGAATTTCTGAGAAATATCTCATTAGAAAGCCCACTGAGATGTTTTCCCTCAGTGCAGATGAGAATCATATTAATGGTACTGACATTCTGCTTGCTTTGTAGCAAACATTTAATTGGCCTAAAGATGAATCTCCATTCTGCTGTATTAAGTGTGTATATAGTGAACTTTTTTCTTCTTAACAAAAGGATTTTTACAGGCAAATATGGCCATAATTAAATTTCTCTTGACCAGAAAAAACTCAGCACCAAAAAAGACACTTTTCCCCCCTCTATTTTTAAATGTCCTTGCAGTTCCTGCTTTTTGGGACATCTCTAAAGAACCTTGACTACTTGTTAACTAACTTTTATCTCAAAATTTACATCAAAAAGGTTTGGCCAGTATGTAATATTAGACTGTTGAAACTTTTACCAGATATAAAATCTGCATTTCTTAAGATATAGCCTGTCTCTTTCATCTGTCCCTTATATACAATGAAAACTTCTCCTCAAAGTAATAGGAAGCCTGAAATGGAAACTCAGTTTCTTGATAGCCCCCTAATTTACACCTGAGGCTAATCAGTCAGGAACTGCTTTAAGATGTTAAAATTAACCTTTCTTTTAACTCAGGACTCTTACTTAATATAGATCTAATCATCAGGTCTGCATACCACCTTAGCCCGGTGAATTGTTTTGTATATCAAAAAAATTATACTGATAATGTTTCTGTTTACTAGAAGATATGTGTGCTTTACAAATGTGAGCATTCTTTTCATGCCTATGACTGGCAATATTCCCATTTATACCCCTGGTTCTGACATTAAAATTTCAAAACACACTGTTTTCCCACATACATTCTGTGGTCTCTCATTTCTTCATATTTCACTGTTCATACCCTCACTGTCCTTGAGGAACTCAAAGAAGTTCTCTAATGCACCTGGACTAAAAGCTAGCCATAGCACTATGGGCCCTTATATGATGTGTTACTCAATATAGGAGAGAAAAAAAATCCAAAAGATATATTACAGTTTTGGAACATGCTAGTTAACATAAAATAAAAGATTAAAATGAAGATGAAAGCAAAATATCTACATGTCAGAATTACCGTTAACAAATATTTTCATAATAGCATGATAAACTATTTTTAATAAAAACTAAAATCTGGCTGATGAATATACTGAAAGATTCCACTTGAATGTTCAAAAGAAAAAATAATTTAAAATAATCAAACCAAGAAATTATTTTTGCAAAATTGAAATTCAGTAGAATGTGAACTCTTCAATTATTAAAGTGTGTAGGGGAGAAAAATCTTTTTTTTCCTTTAATTGTACAGAAAATTACTGTGATAAAAGGCAGATTAAAAGCAAGAAAACAAATAGAAATTTTATTTTTATAAAGGGCTATATGCAGCATAGATATGACAGAATGAGCAGTTAGAATTGAAGTGAAAAGGAATAAAACCCATGCCAGGTTTTACTTAGGAAAGGACCACATGTTCACGAGCTTGCGTCTAGTGAAAAGGAAGTTCCGCATTCACCCCTACCTCACCAATGATTTGTGTATCATGGCGGAAGTCCCGCCTTCACTCCCACCTCACCCAATGATCCGCATTATCGTGGCGGAAGCCCTACCTCACCAATGATCTGCGTTATTGTGGCGGAAGTCCCGCCTTCACTCCCACCTCACCCAATGATCCGCATTATCGTGGCGGAAGCCCTACCTCACCAATGATCTGCGTTATTGTGGTGGAAGTCCCGCCTTTACCCCTACCTCACCAATGATTCGTGTTATCATAGTGGAAGCCCAGCCCTCAAGGAAGTGGCATCATTCTACTTCCTTCCCCTCCCATTTCCCATCTTATATAAGGGGGAACCAGCGGTAGCACACGGTCTTTCTGGCTTTGCTCTGTTGGGAGGAGACTATAGACCCTGGTATACCAGAATAAAAGAATTCACCTGAGCGTTTGCTTGAGTTGTTCTCCCTTCATTTCTCCGCGACGGAGCAGAATTTGGAATCCTCGGACCGTACATTGGCGAGCCAGCCAGGAGATACCAGATCTGCCTGGAGCGGGGTAGTGAACGGACCACTCGGTGGGTTCTAATTAATGTAGCTTGTGTTGTTGTGTTGTTGGTTGTAACTTGTTGTGAATAGAAACTAGCAATGTATCTTGTGTTGTCGGTTGTAACTTGTTGTGAGTAGAAACCAGCAATGTATCTTGTGTTGTCGGTTGTAACTTGTTTCAAGTAGAAATTGGCAGTATACTTTATGTTGTTGTGACTGGATGTGTATCAAAAATGGAAGTAGGGAAATGGTAGGGTGACCGAGGACTTGAGAGTCCCCACTCGAAGTGGATTCTGGGTGGTAGTGAATTGACGAGTTCAGAAACTATAGGTCACGACCCTGGAGGGCCCCCAGAAGTTTGAGTTTGCAGCGGGAAGACGTTCCCAGGCTGCTGTGGTGAGCCTTATTTCTATTAATTAGAGATTTCTGTTTTTGAGTTTTGCTCCTCTGTTCTGTCTTGTTCCATTGTAGTTGGTGTCGTGTAAGTGTGTAGGTTCTGTAGGCGTTTGTTGGCTTAAATTCTTTGAACTCTTCTATCCTCACCCCCTTTGTCCCCCCCCCCCAAATCTTTTCCTCATCTACTCCTTTGATTTGCTGTTCTCATTATGGGACAGAAGCAGACAACTCCTTTGTCCCTCACTCTGGACCACTGGTCAGAAGTGAGGACTCGTGCACGAAATTGTTCCCTAGCCATAAAAAGGGGCAAGTGGCAGAAATGCTGTGCTGCTGAGTGGCCAACCTTTCAGGTTGGATGGCCAAAGGGGGGGTCTTTTCATGTTTCCCTAGTTCGCAGAGTGAAAGACATCGTGTACCGACCGGGGCCGCATAGACATCCTGATCAAGAACCCTACATTCTCATGTGGGAGGACCTCTGTACCAGTCCCCCTGACTGGGTGCAGCCATTCCTTCCCCCCCTAAACCTTCTTCTTTACAGCCGCCTTTGGAGCCTATGATCCTACCCATGAAGGAGAAAAGAGAATCGGAGTCACAGCCTAAAGAGGAGCGAGCTGTGCCCTGCATTTACCCTGACACTACGGACCTACTTCTCTTTGAACCCCCTCCTTACAACCCATCTGCTCGCACCCCTTCCGCTCCAGCAGAGGAGGCGACTGCAGAACCCCGTTCCCCATCAGATCCCTCCTTAGCTTCCCAGCCTTCCCACGTGCTGCAGGGAGCAAGGGAAGGAGCAGCTTCCCATGTGCTGCAGGGGGGAAGGGAAGGAGCAGCTTCCCATGTGCTGCAGGGGGAAAGGGGAGGAGCGCCTTCCCACATGCTCCAGGGGGCTGGGGGAGGAGCGCCTTCCCACGTGCTGCAGGGAGCAAGGGGAGGAGCAACTTCCCATGTGCTGCAGGGGGGAAGGGAAGGAGCAGCTTCCCATGTGCTGTAGGGGGAAAGGGGAGGAGCGCCTTCCCACATGCTCCAGGGGGCTGGGGGAGGAGCGCCTTCCCACGTGCTGCAGGGAGCAAGGGGAGGAGCAGCTTCCCATGTGCTGCAGGGGGGAGGGGAAGGAGCAGCTTCTCAGGTGCTCCAGGGGGCAGGGGGAGGAGCAACTTGCTTGCCTCCATCATCCCCGGAGTCCTTGCCGGATGAGAGCCAGCGAGCAGGGCCAGCTGTGGGAACCCGCAGCAGGCAAAGAGATCTGACATTTGGAGCTTTGCCAATCATGCCGCTGAGGCCAGTAGGGCCCATGATGGACGATGGGGGGGGGGGGGAGATGCCTGACCTCCAGTATTGGCCCTTCCCCACTTCTGACCTTTATAACTGAAAGCTTAACCATCCCTCTTTCTCTGAAGACCCCACTAGGTTAATTAATCTTTTAGATTCTCTGATGAACACCCACCATCCTACTTGGGACGACTGCCAGCAGCTGCTTCGTACCCTGTTCACTACTGAAGAACAGGACCGCATTTTGGCAGCAGCCCGGAAAAATGTGATAGGATTAGATGGCTTGGTGACAACCAGACCTGATGTTATTGATGACTCTTTCCCCTTGCGGAGACCAGATTGGGACCCCAACACATATGAAGGTAGGGGGAATCTGTCCACCTATCGCCAGACTCTCATGAGAGGTCTCCAGGAAGCGGCTAGAAAGCCCACAAACTTGGCCAAGGTAAAAGAGGTAATACAGGGACCCAATGAGCCTCCCGGGGTTTTCCCAGAAAGGCTGATGGAAGCCTATAGGAGGTATACTCCTTTCGATCCAACCTCCGAAACTCATCAGGCTTCAGTCATTATGGCTTTTGTAGGACAGTCAGCAGCAGATATTAGAAAGAAACTCCAGAGGCTGGAGGATATCCAGGGAAAGACTTTACAAGACCTAGTAAAGGAGGCTGAGAAAGTGTTCAGTAAGAGAGAAACAAAGGAAGAAAGAGAAGAGCGACTAGAAAAGGAGAGAAGAGAGTGGCAGGAGAAGAGAGACAGAGAAAGGAGAGAAGCAGAGGAGAAAGAGAGGGAAGAGAGAGAGGAGGGAAGAACGAAAGGACAGAAGAAGGAATAAGGAAATGGCAAGGGTCTTGGCAGTAGCAGTAGACAGATCTAGCACAGTTCAGAAAGGTAGGGACCTGGGCCCACGAAGATGCCGACCCCTGGACAAGGACCAATGCGCTCACTGCCCCCAGAGGGGACACTGGGCTCGGGAATGCACCTAACCCCCATGATCCCCTCGTAGCACCCAACCCCCATGATCCCCTCAACCTTCAAGGACCCTGGCCCTTGAATCTGAATAGGGGGGTCAGGGCTCCAACCCCCTCTGGGAGCTCAGGGCTAAATTTAAGGTGGAGGGGACTCCCATAGACTTTGAACTCGACACAGGGGCAGTATACTCGGTCCTAAAGAAACCTTTGGGACCCCTCTCTAGTAAGCAATCCTTAGTACAAGGAGCAAATGGAAGTAGCTATCGTTCCTGGACTACTTCCCAGACTATGGACTTGAGGAAAGGAGAAATCAAGCATTCTTTCCTGGTCATACCAAACTGCCCCTCACCTCTAATGGGACGAGACTTGCTAACCAAACTCAGAGCCCAGATAACCTTTGAAGAAACTGGTCCAGAAATTGCTTTTCTTAATCCCAGTGTCCAACCACTTACCACCTCCGTCCTGACCATCAGGGCTGAGGATGAATATAGACTATTTACAAATGACCCCTTGCCAGTTGAAAGCCAAGACACCGACTTTTGGTTGAGACTAGTTCCAGAAGCTTGGGCCGAAACTGCTGGACTGGGGTTGTCTACCTTACAGGCTCCAGTAGTGGTAGAGTTGAAAACTACTGCTGTCCCTGTGAGAGTTAGGCAGTACCCCATGAGTCAGGAAGCGAAGAAAGGCATAACTCCTCATATCCGGAAACTTCTCCAACAAGGGGTCTTAGTAAAATGTCAGTCAGCCTGGAATACTCCATTACTCCCAGTTAAGAAGCCTGGAACTGGGGACTAACGGCCAGTACAGGACCTAAGGGCAGTTAACAGTCAGGTGGAAGTCATCCATCCCACTGTGCCCAACCCATACAATCTTCTCAGCACCTTAAGTCCTGAGAGAGTATGGTATACTGTATTGGACTTAAAGGATGCTTTCTTCTGCCTGTCCCTACATCCAGCCAGTCAACCCTTATTTGCTTTTGAGTGGAGTGATCCTGAGGCAGGCATTTCAGGCCAACTAACCTGGACCAGATTGCCTCAGGGATTTAAGAACTCCCCTACCATCTTTGATGAGGCCTTGCACCAAGACTTAAGTCTCTTCCGCAGCCAGCACCCCCAGGTAACCCTGCTACAGTATGTGGACAATATTTTGATTGCAGGAAAAACTGAAGAAGATTGCAAGCAGGCCACCCATAACCTGCTGAAGGAACTTGCTCGGCTAGGGTATAGAGCATCAGCTAAGAAGGCGCAGCTGTGCCAGAGAGAGGTGACGTTTCTGGGATACATGCTACGAGGGGGAAAGCGATGGCTGACGGAGGCCCGAAAGAAGGTCGTGGCACAGATCCCAGCACCTACTACTCGCCGGCAGTTACGTGAGTTTCTGGGGACGGCAGGTTTCTGCCGCCTCTGGATCCCTGGTTTCGCCAACCTGGCAGCCCCACTGTACCCCCTCACAAAAGGGGATGCAAAGTTTGAGTGGACCCATGAATGCCAGAGGGCGTTTGACTCTATCAAAACAGCTCTGCTCACAGCCCCAGCCCTGGCCCTTCTTGATGCTAGCAGGCCTTTTACCTTATATCTAGAAGAGAAAGGGGGAATGGCAAGGGGAGTGCTGACACAGACACTAGGTCCGTGGAAAAGGCCGGTTGCCTACCTATTAAAGAAACTAGACCCAGTGGCCAGTGGGTGGCCTAAATGTTTGAGGGCAATAGCCGCAGCTGCACTTCTGGTAAAGGATGCAGATAAAATTTCCTTGGGACAAAAGCTGACTATAATAGCCCCTCATGCTCTGGAAAGTATAATTCGACAGCCCCCCGACCGTTGGCTCTTAAATGCCCGTATTACCCACTATCAGAGTATCCTTCTAGACAAAGGCAGAATAACTATCGGCCTACCTGTGATTCTCAACCCGGCCACCCTGCTCCCTGAAGAGTCAGAGACACCAGTGTTGCATAACTGCCAGGATTTTCTGGCCGAAGAGAGTGGGCTGAGAAGGGACCTACAGGACCAGCCATTAAAGAACCCTGACGTCGTATGGTACACAGATGGAAGTAGTTTTCTCCAAGATGGAGAGAGACGAGCTGGGGCTGCGGTGGTGAGTGATCATGACGTTATCTGGTCCAAATGCTTGAAAGAGGGGACCTCTGCTCAGCGAGCTGAGTTGATAGCCCTTACCAGAGCACTGAAAATGGCAGCAGGAAAAAGGGCAACCATCTACACAGATAGCAGATATGCTTTCGGAACTGCCCATGTCCATGGCGCTATCTACCAAAGGAGGGAACTCCTGACATCTGCAGGAAAAGAAATTAAACACAAAGAAGAGATATTGCGTCTTTTATCTGCTCTTCTCCTACCCAAAGAACTGGCGATAGTTCACTGTCCAGGTCATCAAATGGGAAAGGAAACCGTCGCGTCTGGAAACAGAAGGGCTGATGAAGCGGCAAAGGCAGCGGCATCTCGCATGAAGGAGATCCCTGCACTTATTGTTACTGAACCCGACAACCTCCCACCAGTGTCAACTGTAGACTCCCTTCTTTCTGGAGAACCAGAGGTAAATCAGTATCTGCAAACTCTTCACCAACTCACCCACTTAGGGGTCAGAAAAATGATGGAGTTAATTAAGGAATGGCCTCGGGTACCAAAACCAGAGAGGCTAAAGGAAATGGCCAAAAAAATTGTAAGGTCCTGCCAACCCTGTCAACTGGTAAATGCCTATCCTACTAAGATGGGAACTGGAAAGAGACTGAGAGGGGAGAGACCAGGCCAACATTGGGAGATTGATTTCACTGAAATCAAGCCTGCCAAATATGGACTAAAGTATTTGCTAATCTTTGTAGATACATTTTCAGGATGGGTGGAAGCCTACCCATGCAAGAAGGAAACAGCCCAGGTGGTGGCTAAGAAGATATTAGATGACATCTTCCCCAGGTTTGGACTTCCTCAGGTAATTGGGTCAGACAACGGACCAGCTTTTGTGGCCCAGCAGCTCGGCTGGCCGCCATCGCTGCCCTACAAAGCCAAGTCTGGAAAGAACTCAGACAGGCATATGAACCCGGAGAATTGACGGTGCCACATCCCTTCAAGCCAGGAGACCAGGTCCTGGTGAGGTGGCATCGCTCGCAGACACTGGAGCCTCGGTGGAAGGGACCTTATGTCGTCCTTCTGATCACCCCTACTGCTGTTAAGGTGGACGGCATTGCTTCCTGGGTTCATGCCTCCCATCTGAAACCTGTCCCTGCTGACCTCAACCATAATGAGTGGAAAGTGGAGCGCACCGAGAATCCTCTCAAGATTCGAGTCCGGCGAACGCACTCTAGCCCTGATATGCCCTCTGACTCTAACAATGCTCCTCCTGGCACTGGCTGAAGGAGGACTCGATCAGCCCATAAGCCCAGAAGAACTGGTAAAAAAACTATTTGGAAACCCCTGTGACTGTATGGGAGGCTATCAACTCAACAGTAGGCTCCTGTACACTCGAGCAGTAGACTGTGGAACTAGAATTGCTTACCTCCAGTCCCCTACTTCTTCCCATGGGGGGGGGGGGAAACCAGAATGGGTGTGTAGAGAAAAACCTCAACCCTTGCCTCCCTCTTCGGGGCGGAAATGCCCTGCTGGATGTGTGGAGCTTACTCAAGTTCACTCCCGGTGCTATCGGGAGTATCGAGAGTGTACCAAAAATAACCGGGCATATCTGGTGGCCAGACTCACTGAAACTTACAAGGGGAGCATAGGAGGGAAATGGACAGTTAGTAGCTATAAATCTCCCTATGGAGCCGCAAGTTGCATGGCCGAAGTGGGAGACTTGGTCTGCTGGCCCCTAAAGGCGCCCATTCACATCTCGGATGGTGGAGGGCCAACAGACCAGGAAAGAGAGAAGAAGGCCATAGGCTGGGCTACAAAGGAGGTGGAGACCCAAATGCCTAAGTGGCCTCGGCACCCCTCCCTCCGACCCCGGATGCCTGCTGAGAAGTTAAATCCAAATACTCATGGCATCCTAGAAGAAACTCACAAACTTCTTAATTTCTCTAACCCTATTTTAGCTGCTGATTGTTGGCTTTGTATGAGAATGGGGGAAAATTGGCCTTTGGCTATCCCTGTCCAACTAGGTAATCTAACCTTTGCTTCTTCTAGCTGTACCTATGTCAAACCCTTTAAGGTAGTCCCTTTTAGCTTTGAATCATCTGTTTGCTATTCGCATAACAGCACCGAATCTGTAGACCTGGGTCAGGTAGGGGCTACTCAGTGTTCAGAAGTCCTACCTGCTCCCTCTAGCCCAGGGTGTTTACCTCCGGGACGGGTATGGATATGTGGTGGAAATTTGGCTTACTCTCTTTTTCCCCAGAACTGGACTGGAATATGCGTCCCAGCATTAGTGCTCCCCAACATTGACATCATCCCGGGGACAGAGTCCATCCCTCTGCCTAGCATAGATCTCTTAGGTGGCACCCAACGATCTCGACGATCTATAGTGTTCCTGCCCCTACTGGTAGGGCTAGGGGTAGCGGGTGGACTAGCAACCAGAAGCACAGGGCTAGCCATATCAATAGACAAATATAACAAACTCGCAAAAATTAATTTCAGATGTGGAGA
Source organism: Suncus etruscus (assembly GCF_024139225.1). Taxonomy (NCBI): domain Eukaryota; kingdom Metazoa; phylum Chordata; class Mammalia; order Eulipotyphla; family Soricidae; genus Suncus; species Suncus etruscus. Next base: position 1,095,146 of record NC_064857.1, read on the forward strand.
CAGTATATAATTCCATTAATGATGTGCTGGACCAGCTTGACTCCGTGGCTGAAGTGGTATTACAAAACAGGCGAGGGTTAGATTTGATCTTGGCAGAGCAAGGAGGACTTTGTGTGGCCTTGCAAGAAAAATGTTGTTTTTATACTAACAAGTCAGGAATAGTGCGAGACAGGATCAGACACCATCAAGAGGAGCTTGCCCAAAGAAGAAAAGAGCTATTAGATGGTCCCTTATGGTCCTTATGGGGTGGGATTCTCCCCTATCTAATACCCCTACTGGGGCCCCTTCTGAGCCTTTTACTTCTGGTAGCCATTGGTCCATGCATAATCAATCCGATCACTGCGTTCATACGAGCCCAGGTTGGGGAAGTTAAACTTATGGTATTATGTCAACAATATCAAGAATTAGCTCATGCAGATAATTTTGACCAGGAATATCAGGAAGTGGAGGCCCCTGATCACATTGACTTCTAGGATTAGAAGTTTTACTACAAGAAGTGGGGAGATGAAAAGGAATAAAACCCATGCCAGGTTTTACTTAGGAAAGGACCACATGTTCACGAGCTTGCGTCTAGTGAAAAGGAAGTTCCGCATTCACCCCTACCTCACCAATGATTTGTGTATCGTGGCGGAAGTCCCGCCTTCACTCCCACCTCACCCAATGATCCGCATTATCGTGGCGGAAGCCCTACCTCACCAATGATCTGCGTTATTGTGGCGGAAGTCCCGCCTTTACCCCTACCTCACCAATGATTCGTGTTATCATAGTGGAAGCGCAGCCCTCAAGAAAGTGGCATCATTCTACTTCCTTCCCCTCCCATTTCCCATCTTATATAAGGGGGAACCAGCGGTAGCACGCGGTCTCTCTGGCTTTGCTCTGTTGGGAGGAGGCTATAGACCCTGGTATACCAGAATAAAAGAATCCACCTGAGCGTTTGCTTGAGTTGTTCTCCCTTCAATTCTCCGCGACGGAGCAGAATTTGGAATCCTCGGACCGTACAGAAGCATATTAGCCTCATGACAAAAAGTAATTTGTAAAGAAGTGACAAGACACAGAAGAATGTTTATGTTTCCGAGATTAGCAGACCTAGAGAAAGTCAATAGACCAAGCATTGTTTGTGTAGGTCCAGTTCTGTGCCAGCTGTTCTGATGCACAGTTCTTTGCATTTTCCAGAAGTTTCTGCTTTCAGTAGATGAAATACTAAAGTGACATCTATGCCACTTCATCTATCAACTTTTATTTTTATTTTAATTGCTTTATTTAAGACTGTGATTGCAAAATTGTTTCACTTACACAATGTACACCATCTTTCATCAGTGCACCTTTCCTAGCACTCATGTCCCTCCCATCTCCCATCCCCCCTCCTCTGCCTGTCTCTAGGGCAGGCAGGCAATTTGCTTCTCTCCCTCTCCTTTCCTCTCTCCCTCCCCTCCTTCACTGTGGTCTGCACTATTATCAGTGAACGGGTGCCTTGCATGTCACTTTCTCCTCTTTCAGCATTGGGATCTTGTCCAGAGTGATCAGTTCTTTCTAACTAGCATTGTCCTAGTAGATCCTTCTCTGCATCTAACACCTCTTAGATACTTTTTTTTTTGTATTTTCGGGCCACACCCATTTGATGCTCAGGGGTTACTGAGCTAAGCGCTCAGAAATTGCCCCTGGCTTGGGGGAACCATATGGGACTCCGGGGGATCAAACTGCGATCATGATCTTTCCTTGGCTAGCCCTTGCAAGGCAGACACCTTACCTCTAGCACCATCTCGCCGCCCCTCTTAGATACTTTCTAAGCTAATATTTATATCTAAAGCAGCCTATTTGGAGAGGACAAATTATTCCTAAATATTGCACACTCTGACATTGGATGTAGGCCAGTATTAATTATGCTCTACAATAATATTCTAAGAGTTCATTTGATGGTGATACATTTATTTTGTTTACTTTCTGTTTTTTCTTGTCACTGCAGCACCCAAGAATGTTAACGTTCTTGATCCATTTTTAGTAAATATTTGTTTATTTATTCAATGATTGGGTGATTACTAATTTTTCTCTTTGAGAGATGCTTTTATTTATGATAAAGATATAGAAGAGTAAATGCATCAAATACACATTTGTACATGATGCTTAAAAATAAGATATACTTTATTTGGTATTTTTCTGCTTTCTTTTTTGTCTCTTTATCTTTTACCCTCTTTTTGCATTTTTTTTCTTTATCTCTCTTTATTTCTCTTTTTATTTCTCTTTTTTTTAATTTTGGTGGCATACCCTGAGCTGTACACAGAGCTGACTCCTCACTCTGTACTCAGGGATTACACCTTGCCATATTTAGAGGACTCTTTGTAATACCAAAGATTGAACCTAGGTGAATTGCAAGCAAAACACCTGCCTTATATACTATGCTATTTTATATTAATATCTTATTAACATTGTTTTAACCCATTAATATTTACACCTATCTTTTATACTATAATGATCCTAAATATATTTAAGTAATATCAATTAATATTATAAAGAGCTTTCATTGTTGCAAATAAAGGTCTGAATGTTAACTTTATTTTATATATCTTTATTTAATAACCATGATTAGAAATATATTTGTAGTTGGGTTTCAGTTATATAAATAAAAAAGAACACCCCCCTTCACCAATGCAACTTTAAAATTTTTTCCAGATAAGTGAATATATAGGCTGTTTGAATAAAAAGTGTTTTGTCAGTTCCATACTATAGCTCCTTTTTCACATTTAGCAAATAAAAATTTTCAAAATATTTTACTGCATTCGCCAACACTTTCTAGAACCTTTAAATGTTAACTTAAATCAGTCTTTTTTTGTATCATCTTTTCATTTTCACAATGTATCACTTTATTCCTGGTATGGTTTTCTACATTTGTCTGTGACTTTAAACTCAACTTAAAATCTCAAGGAATTGTATTTTTCATGAAAGTGTCAAGGCCAAACAAGACATTAGAAAAATTTCTACTCATAGGCATTTCCTTGATTAATTTAAGAGTTTGAGATTATCAACTTGTTGTTTCAAAAACAGGTACTATTTCTTTTCTTTTAAATAAACTTAATGGGTGTCTGGAGAGATAGAATGGAGGTAAGACATTTGCCTTGCATGCAGAAGGTTGGTGGTTTGAATCCCAGCACCCTTATGGTCCCCAGAGCCTGCTAGGGGTGATTTCTGAGTGGAGAGCCAGGAGTGACCCCTGAACACTGCCAGGTGTGACCCAAAAAAAAACAAACAAAAAAAATAAACTGAATGACTGAAAGTGATATTTATTTTGCAAACTAACTCTAGAATCATGGGCAAATAATTATAAAACAAACCTACTCTGTCTCAGAGTGGATCTTTTTTTTTTTTTTTTTTGTCTTTTGTGCCACACCTGGTGATGCTCAGGGGTTACTCCTGGCTATTCACTCAGAAATCGCTTCTAGCTTGGGGAGACCACTTGGAACACCAGGGGATCAAACTGTGGTCCGTCCTATGCTACAGCAGGCAAGGCAGATGCCTTACCCTTTGTGCCATAACAACGGCCCCTCAGAGTGGATCTTAAACTCTAATTTTATATATCTCTTCTGAACTTTTATAAATGGGAAGGAACTAGTGGAAAAAACTTTAAGGGGAAGAGAGGCTCAATGACTTCAATAACATAAGTGTCATCCTGGTACACAAGAGATTTTTTGTCAAAAAAAATAGAGCAAAACTGAATATTAGAGCATGAAACCATTTCACTCAATGATAATTACCCATATGTAAGAACTGAGATTCTCTGTGATTTGTACATAGATAACTTTGAATCATAAGGATCATAAGGAAGCCAATAATTGCAAAGTGTGATTAAGCTAGCTGAGAATTGATAGGTCATGAAATTTGAGGGTTTTTTGTCATTATTTTAAGTCATTATTCATCTCATCTCCCAGCTCACTGATTCCAACTCACATCCTCAGCTGCTTATTCTGTCCGAGAGGCTTTCCATTGGAGCTTTCATTTTATCTACCAAGTATTTCAATCCTGTTCTTTCAGTTTGGAGTTTTCTGATTTCTATCTTTATATCCTCTTGATTCTTATTTGTGGCCTGCTTAACTCAAGTTATGCTTTCTTTGAGTTCTAAGAACATCCTCCATACTTCTTTTCTAAACTCCTTATCTGAGAGACTAAATAGGTAGTTGGCAGTTTTCGGGTCATCAGAGCTGCCATTTTCATTCTCTACACATGGTGTTGGCCTGCATTGTTTCCCCATTGTCACTCTTGTAGTGTAGTTTTATCTACGTGTTATGGTGGGGTTCATTGGTTAGAAGATTTACCCTTTCGTGGGCAGAGACAGCCTACCTTGATGGTGTGCCCTGAGGAGACTTTTTTTTTTTTTTTTTTTTTGCAGAGGCCTTTCAAGGCTTCCTTCCTGAGGAATGCAGGAAACCAAGCAGGTGCAAAGTAGCAGCGGCCATTTAAAATGTCTTTCCTTTTTTGGTCATTATTGATAATTGACTTTCAAAACACTTTTCATAACTTGATAACAATATTCCTAAACTGTAGAAGATATTTCTATATTTCTTAGGGATACTATGAATATTCACAACTTATACTCTTTTTAGTAAATGTTCTAAAACAGGAATGTCAAGGGTCTGTCCTTAGACGTTGGCAAGAAAAAGTCATTATTTGAAAGCACTGAGCTTTAGCAGCTCAGATTTCAAAAGAAAGTCTGTCATCTCAAGGGTGCTGAATGCAGTTTTGAGGTGTCAGTAACTGAAGCTTAGTCACATCTTTCAGCCTGGAAGTTTAAAGGGAAAGTTTATGTACTTGGAGTTGTAGAGATATCAGATTTGCCCAAAGGAGCTATGCCTTAATTTGACTCAGGTATTGCAGCTTTCTATAATACCATAAAAATAAAGCCAGTTTTGTAAAATTATGAAGTCAAGTTGCCAAACAGGTTAATTTTAAAAGACCTACTTATTTGTTTAGTTTTTAGTTTGGGGAGAATGGCTGGCAATGCTAGGGACTTGCTCCTGAATCTGCATTCAGAAATCACTCCTACTGGTGTTCAGGGGACTTATGGGATGTCAGAGATTGAACTCAGGTCTACCATATGCCAGGTCAGAGGCCTACTCACTGTACTATCTCTCCAGCTTATATCTACTTGCTCTATTAAACAATTCATGACTTTGGTGAAATTCCAAAATTTGATCCAAATAAAGTATTTTTACATATAGCAAAGAAGATAAGATTAAGAAAGTTGGGATTATTTTAAGCTTAAGTGCTAGCCTCTGGAAAATAGATTAAAAAATAGTTTGTAGCAGATTACCACATCTTCCTTGGAGAAAGATAAAGACATTATTGATACTGACTAACTAAAAATTTTCCTATTAGGGGCCGGCGAGGTGGCGCTAGAGGTAAGGTGTCTGCCTTGCAAGTGCTAGCTAAGGAAGGACCATGGTTCGATCCCCCAGCATCCCATATGGTCCCCCCAAGCCAGGGACGATTTTTGGGCACTTAGCCAGGAGTAAACCCTGAGCATCAAACGGGTGTGGCCCAAAAAACCAAAAAAAAAAAAATTCCTATTGACTGTTAAGAGTACATTCCTACAAAATGCTATCTTGGTAGATGTAAAACTTAATAGCTCACTTATAATTATATAAATTTCCTTTAGTACTTTATGTTATTAGCATTAAATGATCATGATTAATATTTTTCTGGTATGTTTATTTTAAAAAAATCTGCATTTTTGTTTGCTTTTTGACCACATTCAACAGAGCTCCCTCCAGTCTTGTGCTCAGAACCAACAACCAGCATCAGGGGACATTGCAGTACTGGAGACTGAACCCAGTTAGCAGAACTCTAAGTAATGCCTGCAATCCAGTTCTTTGTGCTATCTCTCTGACCCTGTAAACTACTTAAAATATTTGATTAATGACCCAGGATGAATGGTTTGATCCCCTGGCATCCCATATGATCCCCCTAGCCAGGAGCAATTTCTGAGTGCAGAGCCAGGAGTAACCCCCGAGTGTCACTGGGTGTGGCCCAAAAACAAACAAACAAACAAAAAGATTCGATTAAATATATGAGCTTATATAACACTTAAGTTATATTTGCTTTTTTTTATGAATGGCATCATTATATTAGGGTCTTTTATCATAATTTTGCAATTCCATCCAAGTTTAATATACAGGTGTTTCATTATACTCTATTTTGGGAGGTGAACACCCAGCAATACTCAGGAGTTACTCCTGAGCCTGTGCTCAGGTATCACTCCTTTTTGGCTCAGGGGTCCATATGTGATGCTAGGATTGAAGTAAGATCAGTTGTGTCCAAGGCAAACACCCACTGTGCTATGTATCAAGCCCCTCATTATACCCTTTTTGTTTGTTTGTTTCTGGGAACACATCTTATCATGCTCAGGGATTACACTTGCGTATGCACTTAGGAATTACTCCTGCAGGTGTACAGGGAAACATATGTGATGAACCCAGTGTGTCCACTTGCAAGGCAAATGCCCTACTCGCTGTACTATCATTCTGCCCCCTTATATACATTTCAAAAGCATCCTTTGAAGTTATTTTTATGTCCTGTGATTTAGAATAACAAAATTCTGAATAAATTTATAAGATCTCTGTGATTAGTTTTGTAGAAAATTATCATCTCTTGAGTAAACTCAGCCCCTGTCTGATACCTCAAAATCATTTATCATTCAATTAAAATACTAAAATAAATGTCAATGGTACCAGAATTTTAAAATACATTGATGATAATAATCATTCCCCAAGAGACAAGCTGTCAAAGAACGCCTGCCACCTAAAATGAATGTTTCCCTAGGCGCATTTCAAATCACTAGACAGAGACTTTGTACTCCAGACTAACTTTTCCAAAGTGCAATATTATATAAAGCTAGTTTCCTTTCAGACAGCAATAAGTCTTACATAATTTTTAGAAAAGCCATGTTATAGGGGACCATAAATTATCCTTAAAAGCCCATCTGCAATCGCAGAAGGCAACAAATGACATTCATCTTATAAATTAACAAGATGAGTTCAGTGCCCATGTTTATATGAATGGATTTTCTGATGTGGTGAGTGTGTGTGTGTGTGTGTGTGTGCGTGTGTGTGTGTGTGTGTGTGTAGGGAGGGTGAGAAAGAGAGGAGAGAGAAAGAAAAAGAAATGTAATTGGAGGAAAAGCAAAAGAACTATGCAAAAATATGAATATCTTCTAAAATCTTCAATAGTCCCTGAATTTCACTTACCATTCTTCTATAGATTGTTTTCTATAATATGCATTAATTTAACCTTGATTTATGACTGAGACAGCCAATGCGTAACACTAAAAATACTTAAAGAATACTTAAAGAGAAATAGTAGAGTCTTTCTGCCACAGCTCCCTCTCTGTTTGGATGTAGGTTGACTGCCTTCTTAATAATGATCTCAGCACCCACTGAGAAACTTCTCTCTTGTGCTTCAGAATTTTTGCACCTTACCCAATGCATGGAAAGTTCCCTATGCGACTGTCAGGAAAGAGTAGGATAAATTTACGAATTAAGCTGTGATGAGCAAAACTCCGTTTTATTTTGTTTTCTTTTGTTTTGTTTTTTGTTTTGGAGCCACACCTGGCTATATTCAAGGTTTACTTCTGGTTCTGCACTCAGGAGTCTTTCCTGGCAGTGCTCAGAAAGAAAATAAATTATAATTTTGATAATTATAAGGTCTAATAACCCACATAAGATTTTTTTCTTTTCATCTTGAGTACTTTGTATTAAATAGACTTGAGGGTCCAACTTCAGGAAGAAAAATTTCCACCAGGACAGAATTTTGGGTCTGTTAAATGGAAAACTAGACCTGGTTCCTTGTCATGCAGAGTCCTTCCTGTGATCCAACCAAAGTGCATAGAAATTCTTATACCAATTAGCCAGAAAAAAATTTTAAAATTAGATTGTAGATTCAAACATATAAACAAATAAAATGTATGCCAGGAATCCAAAGGATTCTCCAGGATGCCCTGCTAATTATATTAAATAATTCTACTTAATTAAAATTGTCATAACAATGATAAAGATACAATCCCACCCTTTCTGTTTAAAAACCAACAAAAATAGAAAAGTTACAAAAGTTTTGTTCTACTTTTCTTCAGATCAGAACTTACAAAAGTGGTTGTGGGGGCTGATAGCACAGTGGAAATGAATCCATGGAGTAATAGAGTGATAACTGTTTTCAAAAAGGGTAAAGCACTTGCTACTGATTCACTCATTATTTCTTTTTTACCAAAATCCTATAGGTTTATAACACTATACATTTATGAATATAAGTTTTATACATCTCATTACCTATTTGTTATAAATAAATATTTCTAGACTTTAATTTCTAGCTCAACAGGAGTGGAAGGAAATAAACTTAGTATTAAACATATAATTAAAATATACATCTTAATTGAGAAAGGCCATGGGGCTATATTATATGCAACAGAGGTCTTATTTCAACAGCAGTTTATCAAAAGAGTGAAATTTAAACAAATATTATGAAATCTTTCTCCTCATCAAGTTCTCAATTACAGGCAGGTAAATAGGGGCGGGTTCTCAGAGTAATAAATTCCTGGAAGCAATAAAACCCATTAATCTAACAAATAACTAGTCATCAGGGAGATGTAAATCAAAACAATAAGAGGTACCATCTCATGTCACAGAGCTTGGCACACATCACAAAGAATGAGAACAAGCAATGCTGGCTGGGATATGGAGAGAAAGGAACTCTCATTTGCTGCTGCTGGAAATGTTGTCTAATTTAGCCTTTATTGAAAACAATATGGAGGGCCCGGAGAGATAGCACAGCGGCGTTTGCCTTGCAAGCAGCCGATCCAGGACCAAAGGTGGTTGGTTCGAATCCCGGTGTCCCATATGGTCCCCCGTGCCTGCCAGGAGCTATTTCTGAGCAGACAGCCAGGAGTAACCCCTGAGCACTGCGGAGTGTGGCCCAAAAACCAAAAGAAAAAAAAAAAAGAAAGAAAGAAAACAAAATGGAAATTCCTCAAAAAATTTGACATTGAGCTCCCATATGACCTAACTATATGACTCTTAGGGATATACTCTAGGAACACAAAACGCTATACAAAAATCCCTTCCCACACCTATATTCATTGCAGCACTGTTTAAATACCCAGAATCTGGAAACATAATGCCCATCAACAGATGAATGGCTAAAGAAGCTATGGTACATATACATAATGAAATATTATGCAGCCATCAGGAGAGATGAAGTCATGAAATTTTTCTATTTGTGGGTGGACTTGGAAACTATTATGCTGAATGAAATGAGTCAGAGGGAGAGAGATAGACACAGGATAGTCTCATCTGCAGAATTTAAGAAAAATTAGAAGACAGTATGGTAATAATATCCAGAGACAATAGAGATGAGGGTTGAAAGGACCAGCCCATGATATGAAGTTTACCACAAAGATTAGAGAAACAACTACACAAACAACTATCATGAAAATGGGAGTATGTGAGAGAAATGCCTATCTTGAATACAGGCAGGTGGTGGAGGAGTAGGGAGATGCGGGGCATTAGTGATCGGAATGTTGCACTGGTGAAGGGAGGTGTTCTTTTTGTGACTGAAACCCAACTACAATCATATTTGTAATCATGCTGCTTATATAAAGATATATTTAAAGGGGCCTGGAGAGATAGCACAGCGGCGTTTGCCTTGTAAGCAGCTGATCCAGGAACAAATGTGGTTGGTTAGAATTCCGGTGTCCCATATGGTCCCCCGTGCCTGCCAGGAGCTATTTCTGAGCAGACAGCCAGGAGTAACCCCTGAGCACCGCCAGGTGTGGCCCAAAAAAACAAAACAAAACAAAACAAAAGAAAAAAAAAGATATATTTAAAAATAAAAAAAATGAAAAAGACTAGTGACCAAGGCTTAATAAGATTTTAAACTGGAGGCAGAACAGATTTAGATAAGACTGGACACTCTGTTCAAAATCCAGGGAAGAAATGTGAAGAAACAGGACCATCAGCTACCCCCTGGCAACAACTTCCCCCTGGCAACTACCCTAATAACAAGATTCTTAAATAGAAAGCCCCATTAGGGAATGTTGGTAGAAACTTGAAACAAAGGACTTGTATACATGTGCTCCCTGAGACCATGGATACAGTATCCACATGCACATGTCACCCAATGGGAATAATAACAGACTTTATTGGTTCTATGTCTTCCAGCTATTATGGGTGGTGTAGGGGGAGAGCCCCAAAACAGCAGATTCCCTTCTCAGGTCTGCCAACTTGCTTTTATTCTCTTCATAAAAGTTACTGGTGACTCTCCCCTGCATTAGTAAGAAAAGATGAACAGAAATAACAGGGGCATTGGCCAAGGACCTCAGTTACACCATCATATGCAGTTATAATTGCTGATGGAAGTCTCTTTATCCATTTACCACTATGGGCACAGACTTCTGTCTTGTCAGTCCCACGAAGCAGCCATCAAGCCACACCTAATGTCCACTTATTCTGTGCGTTGTAAAATTTGATCCCTACCTGATCAGGGCTGAAGTGAATTGCTCTTTTCAGGAAAGTAAACTCAATCTTAGACTTTAACCAAACCTTTAGGTTCCATCACATTTCATTCATAAAAGAATTTCAGGAGACAAGTAGTCATATATAACAAGTTTACTGGGAAATAGAAGTAAGAGAGATAAATGGTAAGATATATGCTCAAAAGAGGACACAGGCAGCATGTGCTGAGCAGTATATATCCAGGCAACACATGCACATGGGTGATGGCAGCATATCTGGGCATTTCCTTTTAGGACCTGAGTTCTGAACAATGAGGGATGCCATTTGTAAATGCCACATAACAGGCTTCTTCAGATTCTGAACAGGAAGAGACACCATGGTGTAAACCACATGTTAGGTTGTTCATATGCCTATTTCCATAGACCCTGCCCCAAACTACCTGGCCATACCAGGTCACCTATCAGGGAAGGACAAGGGAGCAGTAGGAAGAAACCCCAATAGCCAATCATTCTAAAGATCATCAGAAACCTGGAACCACCCTATATCCTTTCACTATATAATCTACCTCATGACCTTGGGAGGGGCTCATCTCCTTCAGGATGGCTGGCCATTGTGGGGGGGGGTCTTTTGGCTTATATATTAAAGTATTAAACTTTATTCCAGTTGTCTCATCCTTTTACTCCGGACCTTAGAATCCTTTGATCAAGTTGGTGCTTCCAATTGTTAGGATGGCTGGCAAGGGATTTGGGGGAAGTTTCTGGTCTTTTGATGTTCTCCACCTGAACTTGTTGCAGTGCTGAAGCCTCACCTCCCAGGGGCCACCCTCATTAGTCCTCTCAGAAAACCTCTACTGAGATTAGAATTCTGCATATCAATGGCTTTCCAGATTCCTGAGTGGGGTTCTAGTTGTCAAAAGTCTCTGTGTCTTTGGGCTGTTTCAAGTTTCAAAGACTCTTCTCCCCAAAACATATGATCAGGGTGCTTTTTTCTTCTTTTTCTGTCAGGTAAGCCCTCAAACATGTAAATGTGTGACATATCTATATATTCAAACCACAGTCAATACCACTAAAAACATGAAGTCCAACCTACAGCAATCTTAAAAAATGTGCCTGACTGTTAAGGAGGCAGATATATAAGGACAGGAGGGACCTAGGGACACTGATGGTGGGATTGGTACCAGAACATTGCAGTCTTAAACTCAGTTATATAAATCAAGTTGCCTTAATGAAAATGTTTTTGTTACATTACAAATGTAATTTGTTTTTGCTCAAAAATCACTCCTGACAAACTTGAAGGATCATCTGGGATGCTGGGGATCAAACCGAGGTTAGCCACATACAAGGAAAATGCCTTACCCAATGCATTATCTCTTTGCTCCCTCAGAATATTTTATAAGTGAACTCTGTGATTTAATGCATATAACTTTTCATCCACAAGAGATACATTTAAACCTTGTCATAAAAAATACAGGAAGGAAAAAAATATACCTTATATTGAGATACTGTTGAATGAACAAAATAATCACGTGTTTTAAATTTCAGTCAGTTTTTATAATGGCTTGATGCAGTTTTGTTACTGAAAGGAAGTCTTTATTAGGGACTAGATAGTTAAAGGAAAAAAATTAGGATTTATAATTTATGGGACTTTTCAAACCAGAACGATGCCCTTGGAAGGAGTCCTAAAACTTCTCTGTTTCCTCTTTAGGCAGAATCTCTTTTATAGAAAGTCCATTACAAAGATTTTATCCTTATAAACTAAGGCCCTCAGATGTATAAAAGTGTAACCCAGAGAGACATTAAGATAATTAGAAGTATGTCCACATAATGTTTTTTACTCTTTCTAATGATTTCTTGTTCTAATAAATATTATATATGTGGAAAAGTCTGAGCTCTCAGTTTATGAAGCTATGAAGCACCTGATCCATGCCTTTCTCTCTTATTTCTGTCACTTGTTTTAATCCTAGCAGCTTTTCTGTCTCAAGCCTGTTCACCTGGGGCCAATCCCTGACAGGCCTTTACATTTTTTATTCCAAAATTATTGCTTTAGAACTTTCTGTATACCTATCAGGACTTTCCAAAGTGAGTTATCTGCAAGTTTCTTTAGTTATACTAGCATTTTTATTTTAATTTTTCAGAGTTTTGGCTTCTTGAGTATTTCATCATTTTTCTTTTTCTTTTTTTCCTATTCCCACCATAAATAGAATCTTGGATATAGTTCAGTGATAGAACACTTGCTTTGCATGTATACAGACCTGGATTTGATTTCTGGACCATCAAGAAAAATAAAAGTTTAATAGTATTGATCAAGGAGCAGAATGGTGTCCAGGCTTTATGGTAGGAGTTTGAGAATCAGCATGCCATAATCCCCCAAGTTATCTAGTAGTAACCTCTAAGCACCAAGTCTGGAGCAGTCCTTGAGCTGTAAGACTAGTATGATCCTCCTCCTCCAAAACACAAAATAAATTAATTCAAAATGTTCAATGCTGAACACTGAAAAGACTGATTATTGATCCCAGACACCCCTCTCATCTCTCATTGTTTTCTGTGTACTTCCTTAAAAAAATATCCAACTATGTGGAAGAAATATCTAGGTACTTGTTCCCTAAAAACTTGATAGCATACTATGTACTGTCATACCATTAACATGAGGAATATCAAGATTTCTAAAAGAATATTTATCAGAAAGCCCACTGAGAAGTTTTTCCTTCAAGTGTGGATGGCTGAACAAAAAAATTTCTGATATCTCACCAATAGGCCCTCTGGGAAGTTTTTCCCTCAGTATGGAGAACTGGATAATACGTCTGTTAATGAAACTGACATTCTACTTTCTTTATAGCAAATATTTAATTAGTCTATAGATGATCCTTCCTTCTGCTATGTGTATATAGTAAAACCTTTTACTTCCTAACATAAGGATTTTTATAGGCAACTATAGCCTTGATTAAATTTCTCTTTACCAGAAAAAGTGCAACACCAATAAAGACACTTTTTCCTCCTCTGTCTTTAAAATGCCCTTGCAGTTCCTGCTTTTTGGGACATATCTAAAAGACCTTAAGTACTTGTTAACTAACAGGCTACCTCAGAATTTACATCAAAAAGGATATAGCCAGGATGTAGCTTTGGGCTGTTGAACATTTTCCAGCATAAGAATTGCATCCTTTTTGTACATAATTTGTCTCCTTCATTTGTCCCTTGAACAACAAAACCTCTCCCCTTACAAATAGAGAAACTCAGCTCCTTGCCAATCCCCAAATTTACATCCGAGGCTAGCAAAATGGGAACTGCTTTGATATGTTAAAATTAACCTTCTCCCTCTTATAACTCAGTACTTTTACTTAATACAGATCTATTCAGGTCTTCATACCATCGTAGCCAGATGTATTGTTTTGTAAATCAAGCAATGTATACTAATAATGTTTCTGTTTACTAAAAAATAGCTGTGCTTCGTTAGTATGAGCATTCTTTTCATATCTGTGACTGGCAATATACTTCATTTAACCCCCTAGTTTGGACGGTAAAGATCAAAACACACTGTTCTCCCACATGTATTGTGTGGTCTGTTATTTCTTCATATTTAGCTACCTGTGCATCCAATCTCCTCAAGAGGACTCAAAGAAGTTCTCTAAATTGATAGGACTCCACAGCTAAGGGCTACTAGCTTGTACAGATCTTTTCTTTGAGTTTTCACACATACATTGTGAACAGTTTTATCCATTTCTCCTTTGTTCCTTCACTCCTCCTTTCATCCATTTGTTCTAGCATTCCTTCTTTCCTATATTTCTTTGCTCATTCCTTTCTTTCTATTTTTCTTCCTTCCATCTCTCCTTTCTACCACCTTTTCCTTTTCCCTTTCCTTCTTTTCTTCCTCACCAGGGATCAAACTTAGAGCCTGACACATATAAGGCAGACACTTTATCACAGAACCACATCATCAGTCCCTGTCAAATGGTATTTTATCTTTATTATGGTAGCACATACTTTAGGTAGTTCTAATGTTGGGGTCAGGGATCAGTCCCCCTCTCTTGAGCGGAGTCTCGAGCGTTTCAAGGAGACCGCATCTCCTTGCTATGCAAATTTGCAAAGGGTGATTTATTTTCTGGTGCCAGAGTGGCACCAGGATCAGTGCCAAGGGATGAACCTCAGAGCAAAGACCCCGAACCATCACAGTGTTTTTATAGAGCAGTGTTTTTGTAGAGCACTTTTCCAAAGGGACATATATCTTACGGACATAGTTGTGCATTTTGTTTGTTACATATTACTTAAGAAAACAGTACAACTCAGTTAAAAGAAAAGATATTTAGCAAACAAAGAAACAATCATGAAAACCTAACAGACCACCACTAAAAGTTACACAAAGAGACAATTGCTAAAACTTAACAGACTACCACTGAAAGTTACATTTTTATCCTATAGGAAAATATTAAACTTAAGGTTACATTTATACTTTAACAGATGGAGGCGGGGGCAGTCACCTTTACTGAAAGTTTTGCAAGCAAAGATAACAAAAAGCATGGGCACATTGGGCGTACACTGAGTAAAGCCAGGTTCTTATCTCTTTCGGCCAATGCTAGCTGAGTGCACAAAAGACTCAGCACAGGGATCTCCATATTGTTTTTCATAAAGGCTGAATTAGACGGCATAACCACCAGCAGTGAATGAGAGTTTCTTTCTCCCCACATCCCTGCCAGCACTGATTGTCCTTGTTCTTTGTGATGTGTGCCAGTCTCTGTGGTGTGAGATGGTACTTCATTGTTGTTTTTATTTACATCTCCCTGATGATTAGTGATGTGGAGCATTTTTTCATGTGCCTTTTGGCCATTTGTATTTCTGCTTTGAGGAAGTGTCTTTTCATTTCTTCTCCCCATTTATTGATGAAGTTAGAAAACTGAAAATTGAACTCCATATGATCCAGCTATACCACTCCTAGGGATATACCTTAGGAATACAAAAACACAATACAAAGATGCCTTCCTCACACTTATATTCACTGAAGCACTATTTACAATAGCCAGAATCTGAAAACAACCAAGATGCCCTTCAAAGATAAATGGCTAAAGAAACTATGTTACATATACACAATGAAATATTATGCAGCTATCAGGAGAAATGAAGTCATAAAATTTTCCTATACTTGGATGCACATGGAAACTATTATCCTGAATGAAATAAGAGAGAGACACACAGAATAGTCTTACTCATCTATAGATTTTAAGAAAAATAAAAGACATTATTGTAATAGTGTAATGCCCAGAGACAATAGAGATGAGGGACTGAAAGGACTGGTTCATGATGTGAAGCTCACTACACAAAGACTGGTAAGTGCAGTTAGAGAAGTAACTACACTGACAACTATTGTGACAATGTCAATGAGTGAGAGAAGTAGAAATATTGACTCAAATACAGGCAGGGGGTGAAGAAGGAGGGAGATGAGAACATTGGTGGTGGGAATGTTGCACCTGGTGAAGGGTTTTTTATGACTAAAACCCAACTACAATCATGATTGAGATCCTGGTGCTTAAATAAGTATATTATTAAAATAAAAGACTCAGCACAAGTTGTGCATCCAGGAGCCCCAGATTAAATTCCGAGTACTGCATGGTGATTCATGTATGTGTTCCCAATGAGTAACCTCCAAACACTGCACTGAAGATGTTTGGTGTAGGATCTGAACTAGTAAGGGTGGCTTAGTTAAATGGTTACCTTTCCATGAAACCCCACCCCCTTCCATACCCTCAAAACAGATCTATGTAGGGCAACAGGCTACACATTTATTTTTTCCAGTAACCTACCATTACCTTATTTAAAACGTTAGTGTTATTATAGGCAACTGTATCCTGTTTATATAGCCTTTTCTGTTATTTACCTTTATGTGTCTTACCTTTTACTTTATTAGTTGTATAAGGTAAAATAAAACTTTGTTCTTGACCACAGGCAGACATTAAGCAAGGCTTAAATTGTGTCTGTTGATTCTCCTTTGTCATTACACAAAAAGAATTTTGAGGGGGCCAAAGTGATAGGACAGTGGGTAAAGATGCTTGCCTTGCACAAAGGAAACCTTGATTCTGCAAGAAGTAATCATTTTATTTCTAAGGCTTTGCTATAACACCTGTATACTGACTGAAATACAGTCTTGGACTCCTAGAATTTTACCATAAAATTTACTCAGTAATATCGAAATAGTAGTCGAAATTCAATTTGGTTTGGCATTTATAACTTCATTTATCAAGGAATACTAGAGCATGTTACAATGATTTCATCCTAATGTGACTTTGGGGAATACAGTAATAATCTCAATTGAGTCCTACATGGGGTGATGGCTTTCAAAAAGTATTTATTTGTGTTACTCATGGTCATTTTACAAAATGTTACATTAATATTCAACGTGAAGATTCCAAGTGGTATTAACAAGCTAAACTTGCCTCTCTTCTTCCTAGATCAGGCACTCTGCAATCTGAAATTGCAATTGCTGTGCAGTTTGAAACTCTTTTAGAGCAGGACTGGATAGAAACATAAAGAGACTCCAAGCCTACAATCTAATGAAAGAGCTTTTTCTACTGGTAAATGGAAATCCAAATCTTTATATGGGTAGGGTAGGAAGCAAAACATAGAAAAAGGACCATTGTAGAGGAACTAAAGCCAGAGCCTGAGCTCAAATAGTAGAATCTTGAAAACCTTCAAAGTTGTTAAGTAATAAGATTGACTGAAAAAAAAATGAATACATATCCTCTGAATCTTTCAGTCTCTTATTTTTCATTGCTTTTGAGCATCAAAGCAATCATCTTGATTGCTCATACCAGATAGAAATTATTTTGATTATTTCCACCTAAAAGGAGTGAGTATTCTGGATGGAAAATTCTAAAGAAAACTATTTATATTTGACTAGACTTGTTCAAATTGGCACCTGGAGTTACAAGTACATTGGCCAGTTATTTCCTTTACTTTTTATTTTAGCTATTTATCATTGATTAGAAAAAAGAGACTTAACTAAGAAAAAATTGAACAGACACATTTCAAAAATATAAAAGTAGCTTGGATGAAATTTGTTTGTAAATTAGCTGGAAAAAGTAATTTTAATTTTATTATCATTATTTTTGGTTTTTTGGACAACACAACACTCAGTGATGCTCAGAATTTACTCTGTGTTCAGGACTTTGGACTGTATCTAATGCCAGATATCAAACACAAGCCTATTAAGTACAAGGCAAGCCCTGAACAATTGCTATAAGCCCATGTTCTAATTTTAGAGTTGGAGTATACAAAATATAATAGTGACTTTATATTTCCCATATCTATAAATTAAATTACATACATAGGGGCTGGAGAGATAGCACAGTAAGTAGGGTGTTTGTCTTGCACACAGCCAACTCAGGGCTAGCCTGGGTTTAATTTCCAGCATCCCATATAATCCACACAAGTCTGCCAGGAGTGATTTCTGAGGGCAGAGTCAGAAGTAACCTTGAGTACCACCAGATGTGGCCCAAAAACCAAAAAAAAAAAAAAAATTTTTTTTACATACACACTTCATTGATGGATTCAGAAAGCCTAAAATTAAGTAAGTTTGTTATTAATTTAGGACAGGTGGAGTAGGCAATTCAGTTATTAGTAAATATTATTTTACCTTACCAAAATTGAGAATTTATCCTCAACCTAATTTTAGCTTGGGTCTTACGAAAAGCTGGTAAAACTGTATCTCTCTCAGATCAATTACTGAAAGAGACTTTATTGTAATGGCCTGGCATAAGGGAAACAGTCTTTTCCCCAGACCACCGTTCCACCAACTCCATAGATGTAGCCAGCAAAATCCAGAGACAGGGACATCCTTCTGAAAATAATTAACTGCTGAGGCTTTCCTGCTAACTACCTTGCATCCATAACCACATTTCTCAGTATTGTGTCCCTGCTGAGCTTGTGCTCATCTGCTCTGAGAAGATGTACTCTACTCTTCAAGGGTCTGGAAAAGGTATGTTCAGGATTGCATTTTGCAACCCCCAAAGTTTGTCCAATGACCAGCTCTGGCTGAGTGAATAAAGCTATTGATCTGCACCTGTTGGGGACTTGAAATTCCTTTAAAAAAAATCAAACACTAAAAACAAATGATTGGGCCTGGTGTAAAGAGCACTCACTGTGAGGGGAATGGAGCCCCACACTTGACATGAAAAAGATGGGATAGGTAAGACCCATCATTCACTGTGAGGTGATCAAAACCCTGCATGTGACACAGAAGAGAGGGGACCAGTGTGCTGCTGTGAGAAGAGTGCGACTGCTCCAATCTGTTCTGCAATCACACATTTCTTCTTATCAACAAGCCCCTGTACAATACACAAAGAACACCATCACACTTCAATAATCACAATGTGGAAAAAACACAAAACTCCACCAAGGCTAGCAAATATAGATGGTAGGTCTAAAGATCTTACAAGTACCAGCGATGTGTATAGATTCTCTGATAAGAAATTTAGAGAGGAAATGCAGAGGATGTTCAAAGAACTCAAAGAAACCATGAAATTAACTAAACAAATGACAAATAAGACTCAAGAGGAAATTGGGCAAAAATAAGAAAACTTTATACAGAAATAACAAAACTGAAAAACTTGGTAAGCAAGATGAAAAAAACTCACTAGAAGTCTTCATCAGCAGAATAACAGCTGTTGAGGAAAGAATCAATGAGCTGGAAAATGAGTTCTATAACATGCCCACTCACAGAAGAGCATGAAAAAGAACCTTGCAATAAACAAACAGAAGATGGAAAATATCCTCAAAATAAGCCAACAGATGAATTGAACTCAGGGATTGTTGCAATACTGCCCTTGATGGGGTTGACGGATGCAGGGATGGAGGATGAGGCCTTTCTCCTCCAGCTCAGACCACACATCTGTTACCCTGTTCAGCTGGTGGTTTTGAGGTAAATGAGGCGGAAAGAAAGCTAAAAGGTAGTAAGGCTTCTGAAGAAAACAGCTTTTATTCCGTGGGAGAGGCTGAAGCCAAAAGGCCCAGAATCAGTCCCAGGGAAAAAACCCTCGCCTTCCACAGACCCTTGCTTTTTTTTTTTTTTTTTTTGGTGTTTTATTTTTTTATTTATTACACCATTATAGGGTAATTTATTTTATAGCAGCAGTTTAATAACATACATTTGATATGATATAAATATAATTAAATATGTTTTAATATTTAATTATGAATACATAACATTGAGTATATTGTTTAAGGAATTATGGGGAACACAAATTACCTTATATTAAAATAAGTCTAAAAATAGGTAGTATGAATATTATTTTAATTACTCAGAACTTTCAAAGGAATTGACCTCATCTTTTTTTATTAATTTTTTATTTTTAATTATGAGAACAAAGATGCAAAGAAAGAGGACAAGGTAAAGTTACAGTGGAAGGACAATCACCTATAAACAGAATTCTCAGTAGTTCCATTGCAGATATCTTAACTTTGAACTTTCAGCCAAAGAACATTAAGAAAAATAAAACAGAACCCATGTACAATTACTTTGTCCCTCAAGTCCCCAGATTGTAATACATAATATTTCTTAGCAGCACACAAAGCAATCTAAAGCTATAAAACTTACATAACTCCTTAAACATTGAAGGCAAAGTACTTTTTTACATTTCCATGCACATGCATATTAGTTTAAGTTAACCTCAAAAGTTTAAGTGGGTTGTTTTTCTTAAGAATTAGAGTCAAAGGAGCACAGTAAAAAAGGTGTTAGAGTGGCAATTATTGTTTGCATAGGCCCACCAAAATATGAGGGGCATGGAAAGGAAAAGCCTTGGCCTAAATACAAGGAGACCCTACCCCTGAAGTTTCCTGGCATAAGACCAACTCTAGGCTCCAGGCAAACTAGTTTGTCCAATCTAGGTCATTGTCTGTAGTGCCAATACACTTTTATTTTTCATACAGTCTCTGTTGTTGATATCATGTTTTTGTATTAAAGATCCTGGAAGCTGCATATCCTACATTGCAGTCAGGATGGTGCAGAGCATCCTCTCATTTCACCTCACATTTAAAGGGCAATGAAGAGGACCCTGTCCTGTAAGCAGGTCATTGTTGTTGTCAAGTCTTCTTAGTGTTAAAGGCAGTCTCTTTTGAGCAGGTCCATGTCAGAGAAGTGGTAGGGTCTTCCCTGGTAGAGGATTGCTTCCAGGTGTTGTTATAAAAAACCTTGGATGTTTCGTAGATAGCTTCTCTGGTTCAGGGGTGAATGGAGGATGCCCATTCTTCTGAGGCCTGTGCCAGGTCATTATATCAATGTTCAGGGTGTAAGGTCCATTGCATTACAATATTTGTGTGTTCCAATCTCTATTAGATAAGAACTTACCTGTATGTATAGTATTTTCCCATTTTAATGTGCCTATGCAAAAAAGGAACAATGCCACGTGGCATTATCAGTGCATATGGGGACCATAAGAACAAGTCCAACAATCTCCATGACATGGTTCAATCATAAGCATTAAACTGAGAGACTCTTTCACCAAAATTCCTTATTGAACAGCTCACAAAGAGAAGACAAGATAAAAAGTGGGTAGAATCTTCATGGTAAAATAATATTTAGAAAGAGTTATAGCTGTCAAAGAAAATACACATAAAATATTCAAAAGACATATGTGTCCATTTTATGTGTTTTGAAATAGTTGGGGGTTGTTCAATCAAATGCATGACTTTGGACTGTGATTAGGACTGTGTAGTACTGAAGTTAAAAAGGGTAAATATGGAGTACTGATGGTTGGGGGTGAGAGAGTTAAGGAGTAATAATGAGCTTTGTAGGGGTGTGCGAAAGGGCAGAATCTGTTGGGGCAGGAGGTCGGTGTTGGTGCCTAATAAATTAAAGAACTGCGGGTAAAGAAGGTTAATTAAGGGGAAGATAACAAATCCGTATTGGGAGATGAGGGAGTAGAAGGGCTCTGGTGTGGGGGAGGGAAAATATATCAGAGGGGCTATATACATTGCATAGACGAATTGTTTATAGATTAGGCTTGGAAGTCAGAGAGGACTACTGTATAGGAAGTCACGTTTACATATACACTGATTTCAGAGACCTATTTGAGTATTATCCTCCAAATCTAGGGAATTCCATTTTTTTCCTAGAAAGTCGAGAATAAAGAATATTTCTGGGTGTTGTTAAAAAGTATAAATGTCCAATCACATGCTTTTGAAAATGAATACTATAAATAAAAGAACTCCTGAATGGGGTCCAGTATGCATAGGGAAGGAATTTCTCTCCCCCACCCTCCCCCCAGGGCCTGATTTACCAGACCTGGTCCTGAAGACCAGTCTGGCATGGGGGGATCTCAGTCCCCTGGACTAAGTGGTCAGCTCAGGGGGCCTATGGCTAGCTGTTCTGCCCAGAGCCTCCACATACCAGCTGAAGAGACACAGCAGTCCTGGCATGTGGAGTCTTCTGGGTGCAGCCCCTGCCTCTGTAGTTTGTGTCTTCAGGGCCACACCTGGTAAATCAGGCCCTGGGGGGAGTGCAGGGGAGAGAAATTCCTCCTCTATGCATACACTTCTGTTTCTCTTCAGCTGGTATGTGGGGGCTCTGGGCAGGACAGCTAGGCATAGGCCCCCTAAGCTGACCACTTAGTCCAGGGGACTGAGATCACCCCATGCCAGACTGGTCTTCAGGACCAGGTCTGGTAAATCGGGCCCTGGGGGGAGGGTAGGGGAGAGAAATTCCTCCCCTATGCATACACAAACTACAGAGGCAGAGGCTGCACCCAGAAGACTTCACATGCCAGTTCTTCTGTTTCTCTTCAGCTGGTATGTTGGGGGCTCTGGGCAGGACAGCTAGCCATAGGCCCCCTGGGCTGGCCACTTAGTCCAGGGAACTGAGATTCCCCCCACGCCAGACCCTTGCTTTATCCCCCAGAATCAGGTACCACCCAATGGTGGGATCTGGTACCACCCAATGGTGGGAGCAAAATCAGGTATCACCTAATGGTAGGATCTGGTACCACCCAATGGTGGGTGCAGAATCAGCTACCACCCTAGGGTGGGAGCAGAATGCCAGGTCACACCCTAGGGTAGGGCACAATCACCAATTAGGGTAGGGTCAGTAACCTAATAATCCCATTGAAATGTTTGCATTCACAACAAGGGATAAAGTCAGTAGAAGCAAGATAAGAAAATTGGACTCCCAGAGACTCAGGAAGAAAACCACACTAAGAATCAACAGTCAAAGACATCATTATTGAGAAGTTCCCAGAAATTCTCAGCAGCGAGAGTGCATGCACCCACATCCTGGATGTTCAAAGAATAATAGCTAAAAAAAAAACATTAAGAAAAATACCCAGAATATCTATGCCTGCCCAGTGGTTCCTGACTGTGAGAAATTGTAAGTGTTGCCTGTGCGTATTTTTCCATTGTCCTGTCTCCTGAACCTCTTGGGAGTGGGCCAAAAAGGGCCCAGAAAAATAGCTCTCCCAGAGGTTCATCCAAGGACCGGAAAGCCAAGGAATTGTGTCCAATCATGAAAACCGGCTATCCGCAGTATTCTGCAGAAAGGCAAGTCCCCTGTTTGTGATATCAGGCTGGTAATATCTAAGCCTGCCCAGCGGTTCCCAACTGTGAGAAACTGTAAGTGTTGCCTGTGCCTGTTTTTCCACTGTCCTGTCTCCTGAACCTCTTGGGAGTGGGCCAAAAAGGGCCCAGAAAAATAGCTCTCCCAGAGGTTCATCCAAGGACCGGAAAGCCAAGGAATTGTGTCCAATCATGAAAACCGGCTATCCGCAGTATTCTGCAGAAAGGCAAGTCCCCTGTTTGTGATATCAGGCTGGTAATATCTAAGCCTGCCCAGCGGTTCCCAACTGTGAGAAACTGTAAGTGTTGCCTGTGCCTGTTTTTCCACTGTCCTGTCTCCTGAACCTCTTGGGAGTGGGCCAAAAAGGGCCCAGAAAAATAGCTCTCCCAGAGGCTCCAGAATAACACGGCCTCTCTGCTTCGCTTTGTGGCCGCACACTCTTTCTAATCAATGAACCCCACTACAACAGGCAGAAAAAAAATCACACTACAAGCGTGAAAATGAGAAAACCTCCCAGGCAAAAACAATGCACAGAGAATGAAGATGATAGCACAGATGACCTAAAAAATTCCAACCATCTGATTAACCTCTCAGATAAGGAGTTTAGAATAAAAATATGAAACATGTCTGTAGAACTCAAATAAAGCATAAATTGATCTGAACAGAACACAAAGACAGAAATCAGAAAACTCCAAACTAAAATAACACATCTGAAAAACATGGTAGCTCAACTGAAAACCTCAGTGGATGGACTCGCCAGCAGGGTAACAGCCTCTGAGGACAGAATCGTCGTGCTGGAAGATGAGATGCAGAAACTCAACACAGCAGTAGAAATTGGAAAAGAACCTTAATACAAACAATCAGGCAATGGGAAAAGTACTCAAGGAATGTGAACAGATGAAAATAGAAGTTTTTGATAAACTCAACAGAAACAACATAGGAATTATTGGAGTCCCAGAGGCCCAGGTAGAATATCTCCAGGAAGAATCAACTGTCAAAGACATCATCAAAGAGATACACCCAGAGTTAAAGACTACATGCAATCAAATCCTGCATGCCTGAAGAGTACCAGCTAAAACAGACCCAAAGGAAAACACCCCAAGACACATCCTTGTTATGATGAATATACCACAGATAGAGATAGAATACTGAAAGCAGCAAGATCAAAAAAGGAAAATACATTTAAAGGAACATCCCTAAGACTTACAGCAGACATGTCACAAGAAACTCTCAAGGCCAGAAGACAGGGGTGGGATATTGTGACAAGACTGAATGAAATGGGTGCCTCACCGAAAATACTGCACCCAGCTCAACTCACGTTCAGGTTTGAAGGAAAGATACATAGTTTCTTGGATAAACAACAGCTCAGAAACTTCATAGATGATAAACCAGCCTTAAAGGAAAAACTGAAAGGTCTACTTTAAGACAAGAGAAACCAACAAACACAGCAAACTTATCTACAAAGATGACATTAAATCCTATGACAATCATCTCCCTCAATGTCAATTGAATAAATGCACCAACTAAAAGACACAGTGCAAAATGGGTCAAAAAGATGAATCCAATCTTCTGCTGCCTACAAGAAACACATCTAGATAGCCAGAACATAGACTCAAAATCAAAGGCTGGAGGAAAATCATCCAAGCAAATAACACCCTTAAAAAAGCTGGAGTGGCCATATTAGTATCTGATGACAGCAACGTTATACTCAGAAAAATTGTAAGGGACAAAGATGGACACTATGTACTAATCAAGGGATATGTGCAACAAGAAGAAATCAGACTATTAAACATATATGCACCAAATGAGAGACTAGAAAATTACCTAATACAATTACTGACAAATCAAAGAATACATAAATAATAACACAATCATTGTGTGAGACCTCAACACAGCCCTGTCAACACTTAATAGGTCAACCAGACTGTAACCCAACAAAAACATACTAGTCCTGAAAAGAGTAATGGAAGAAAGAGGACAAGTATGTATGTATGTATATATATATATATATATATATATATATATATATATATATATATATATATATATATATATATATAACACTCCACCCTAAAAACCTGGATACACATTCTTCTCCAATATACAAGGGTCATTCTCCAGGATAGACTACATGTTGACATATAAAACATACCTTCATAAAATCAAGAGGATAAAAATTTTGCAGGCTATCTTTGCTGACCATAAAGCTCTGAAGTTAGATGTGAACTACAAAGGCACACAGAAGTAAAACTTTAACAATTGGAAAATAAACAGCCTACTACTGAACAAGCAGTGGGTCTGAGATGAAATCAAAAAGAAATAAAAACATTCCTGGAAACAAATGATAATGAAGACACAAACTGCCAGAATCTATGTGATACAGCAAAAGCGGTCCTGAGAGGAAAATTTATAGCTTTGCAAGCACACATCAGGAAGGAAGAAGGGGCCTACCTGAATACCTTAATGATGCAGCTCATAAAATTAGAAAGTGCTCAACAAAAGGATCCAAAAATAGCAAGAAAGAAGAAAATAACAAAGCTGAGAGCAGAAATCAACAAAGTGGAAACCCAAAAAGCAATCAGAAAGATCAACGATAGCAGAAGTTGGTTCTTCGAAAAAATAAACAAGATTGATAGATCATTGGCAAAACTCACAAAGGAAGAAAGAGAGAAAAACCTGATAAACCGTATTAGAAATGAAAAGGGGGAAATCACGACAGATATTGCAGAGATCCAAAGGGTAATCAGAGACTACTTTGAGAAACTTTATGCTACTAAACATGAGAACCTAGAAGAAATGAAAAAATTCATTGGAAACTTATAACCTTCCACATTTAACTAAGGAGAATGTAGCATATCTAAACACCTCCATCACTACAGAGGAAATTGAAGCTGTAAGCAAACATCTGCCCAAAAAGAAAAGTCCAGGCCCAGATGGATTTACTAATGAATTCTTTCAAACATTTCAAGAGGAGCTACTACCAATCCTAGCCAGGCTCTTCCATGAAATTGAAAAAACGGGAACAATCCTAAACAGCTTTTATGAAGCCAAAATTTCCTCAATACCAAAACCAGACAGAGATGCTGCCAAAAAAGAAAATTACAGACCAATATACCTGATGAATGCAGATGCAAAGATCTTCAACGAAATCCTGGCAAATAGGAACCAGTGCATCATCAAGAAGATCATACACTACGACCAAGTAGGTTTAATCCCAGGAATGCAAGTATGGTTTAACATCTGTAAATCTATCAATATCATACAAAACATCAACAACAAGAAAAATAAAAATCACATGATCATATCAATAGATACAGAGAAGGCATTTGATAAGGTCCAACACCCATTCTTGATCAAAACTCTTAGCAAGATGGGAATGAAAGAAACCTTTCTCAATCTAGTTAAAGCCATCTACCACAAGCCAATGGCAAATATTCTCAATGAAGAAAAACTAAAAGCCTTTCCTCTAAATTCTATTACAAGACAAGGCTGTCCGTTCTCACCACTCCTCTTCAACATAGTACTGGAAGTGCTTGCTATAGCAATCAGGCAAGAAAAAGATATCAAGGGAATCCATATAGGAAAGGAAGAAGTCAAGCTCTCAATGTTTGCAGATGACATGATACTTTACTTAGAAAACACTAAAGACTCTACCAAAAAGCTTCGAGAAACAATAGACTCACATAGCAAGGTGGCAGGCTACAAAATTAACACACAGAAATTAATGGCCTTTTTATACACCAATAATGATATGGAAGAGATGGATGTCAAGAAGGTAATCCCATTCACATTAGTGCCACAAAAACTCAAATATCTTGGAGTCAACTTGACCAAAGAGGTGAAGGACCTATACAAAGTAAACTATAAAGGCCTACTACAAGAAATAAGAGAGGACACAAGAAATGGAAGCACATACCCTGCTCATGGATTGGCAGGATTAACATAATTAAAATGGCAATAATCCTCAAAGCATTGTATAGATTTAATGTGATCCCTCTAAAGATACCCATGACATTCTTCAAAGAAGTGGATCAAACATTTGTGAAGTTCATCTGGAACAATAAACACCCTCGAATAGCTAAAGCACTCCTAGGGAAAAGGAAAATGGGAGACATTACTTTCCCCCATCTTTAAACTGTACTACAAAGCAATAGCTATCAAAAGTGCATGGTATTGGAATAAAGACAGACCATCAGATCATTTGAATAGGCTTGAGTTCTCAGACAATGTTCCCCAGACATACAATCACCTAATATTGACAAAGGAGCAAGAAATCCTAAGTGGAGCAGGGAAAACCTCTTCAACAAGTGGTGCTGGCAGAACTGGTTAGCCACTTGCAAAAAAGCGAACATAGACCCCCAGTTAACATCATGTACGAAGGTAAAATCCAAATGGATTAAAGACCTTGATATCAGACCTGATACCATAATGTATGTAGAACAACACATAGGTAAAACACTCCATGACATTGAGACTAAAGGCATTTTCAAAGAGGAAACTGCACTTTCCAAACAAGTGGAAGCAGAGATCAACAGATGAGAAAACATTAAGCTGAGAAGCTTCTGCACCTCAAAAAAATAGTGCCCAGAATACAAGAGCCACCCACCGTGTGGGAGAAACTATTCACCCAATACCCATCAGATAAGGGGCTAATATCCAAAATATAGAGGACACTGACAGTACTTTACAAGAAAAACAAATTTAATTCCATCAGAAATGGGGAGAAGAAATGAACAGAAACTTTGATAAAAAAAGAAATACAAATGGCCAAAAGGCATGTGAAAAATGCTCCTCATCACTGATCATCAGGGAGACGCAAATCAAAACAACGATGAGATACCATCTCACTCCACAGAGATTGGCACACATCACAACGAATGAGAACAATCAGTGCTGGCGGGGATGTGGAGAGAAAGGTACTCTTATCCACTGCTGGTAGGAATGCCTTCTAGTCCAACCTCTATGAAAAGCGATATGGAGATTTCTCCAAAAACTGAAAATTGACCTATTCGACCCAGCTATTCCACTCCTCGGGATATACCCTAAAAACACAAGAATACAATACAAAAACCCCTTCCTCATGCCTACATTTATTGTCGCACTATTCAAAATAGCCAGGCTCTGGAAACAACCGAGATGCCCCTCAACAGATGAATGGTACATATACACAATGGAATATTATGCAGCTATCAAGAGAGATGAAGTCATGAAATTTTCCTATACATGGATGTACATGGAGTCTATCATGCTGAGTGAAATAAGTCAGAGGGAGAGAGAGAGAGACACACACAGAATAGTCTCACTCATCTATGTGTTTTAAGAAAAATAACAGTCATTTTTACAACATTCCTTAGAGAAAATGAGAAGCTCATGAAGCTCACCACAAAGAGTGGTGAGTGCAGTTATAGAAATAATTACACCGAGAACTACCATAATCATGTGAATGCATGAGGGAACTGGAAAGCCTTTAATGGAGTACAGGTGGGGGTGGGGTGGGATGGAGGGAGATTTGAGACATTGGCAGTGGGAATGTTGCATTGGTGAAGGGGGATGTTCTTTACATGACTGAAACCTAATCACAATCATATTTGTAATTATGATGTTTAATTAAATAAAAAATATTAAAAAAAGGAAAAGTACCAAAGGCATATCCTAATCACAATGAGGAAAACCACAGATAGAGATAGAATACTAAACCCAGCAAAATAAAAATGGAAAATTTTATACAAAGAAGCATATTTAAGATCTATCTTAAATTACAGCAATTCTCCAGGCCTGAAGACAGTGGTGGAATATTATAGATAATTTCCCATGCCTCAATCCTGAGGGAAAGTGGGAAATGGATTTGGAACAGATCTGCTTCAAGAAATAATCCAAATAAGGCTGGAGAGAGATGAAACATGGGTCTGGGGACCTTTCCATCAAGTGGAGAGAGAGAAAGGCCATGACCACAGCCTTTATTGGAAAGATAGAACCATCCCCATGGGTGGTGAGCAGGTTGGGGTAGAGAGCCTATCTAGAGTTTCTTCCCATCAGGTGGGTTTCAGATATGTAAAAATGGGGAAGCATAATGGTTAAAGGTTGAAGTTGAATAAACCATAGTGATTTAGGGAAAAACTTATTATTCCATCTTTTCTCCCTCCTGAAATCAATAAAATACAGAAATATGAGAGAAGAGATAAAGGGGGTGAGTGTATGCAGAAATATGAGAAAAAACAATAAATTGGGTTCTAATGTTCTCTGCAAAAGGCAGAAACTTCTAGATAGAAGCAAAAATGGTAGCCCTATTTTGCATAGGCAGAGTAAAGACCTATGGGAAAATAAAAGAGAGAAAACAGCTTTTGACGTAAGAGCAGAGTGTTCTTTCCCTAAAGGCATCTGATCACATTACCAACTGCAGATTTCAGACAGTCTATGTTTGCGTAACCCCAGAGAGTCTTTCTTCTAGGTTTCAGAAAAAGCTCATCTTATAGTGGTTGCTGTAGTCAGGCTCGTTAATTAAAGTTCTTGGGTTTTAGACAGGTCTTATGTCATTGTCAGGGAATCATGAAGTGTGTCCTGGTTATATTTTGCTATCAAGGTGGCATAAAAACTCACCTTGGTTGCAAATAATTACTGCTTCTTTGTCCTCAGTATGGTGGCATCGGAGCCTGTCTTGGTAACAAACCAGTACTAGCACAGCACAGAAGCCCACACCAGTTCTAAAGATGGGATCCAAAGTTAGAGGGTGTACAGCCTATCTCAGAGCAATGGAAGCCTTAATCAAGTCAACATGACAAAAGTCAGGGTAAAAGACCCACCGGCAACATGTAAATTTTGGAGTTACAACACTAATAGACAGGAAGTCTTCTCTTACATAAAATTCCCCCCATATTACTGGGTTTATTCAAAAATAAAAAGGATAATGCCACAAGTACAATTGGGCCACCAGGAGACTATGGCTAAGTTGTAGTATCTATCCCTTAGTTAATGTCATGCTCATAATTCCAGGTATATATCTAATAACACACTGTTCTCCAGAAAAAATGTGTAAAAAATACATATCTCCTAATATTTTCTCATGAGCAAGTCCAAGTAGCAATATTGCATCATAATAGAAAAGTACACAAGAAGAAATATAAATAGTAAAGAAATACACAAAGAAATATATAAGATATAAAAAAACTCAATGAAATGAACTCCTGTCAAATATTGATAGATCAACCAGGCTAAATCTTAATAAAGATAAACTGGATTTCAAGGAATAAATGGAAGTGAATGGCTTATTATATATATATGTGTATATATATAAATACACTATATAGGCCTTTTTATCCCCAACAAGCTGTATATACATTTTGCTCCACTGTACATGTGACATTCTCCAAGATAGACCAAATGCTGGGCCATAGAATATACCTCTATAAAATCAGAGGCTAGAAATTGTATAAGTGCTCTTCTCAGATAATGATACACTGAAACAGACTTTGAAAGATAACTTTAATATCTGAAAATTAAACAGCTCACTACTGAACAAACAGTGGCCGATGGAAAATCAACGATGAATGCAAAAGTTTTCTGGAAACAAATGGGAATGAAGACAAGAATTATCAAAATTTGTGGGACACAACAAAATTGGTATTATTTTTTGTCAGCATTCATCAGAAGAAATAGCAGACCTAATGAACAATTGAATGGCACATCTTAAAAATATTAAAATAACCAACAAAATGAACCAAAAATAATTATCAATAGAGTAAAACAATTTTTAAAAAGAGAGAGACTGAGAAAGGGAGAGAGAAGGAGTGAGGTAGAGAGAGGAAAATTGGGGGCATTGTAGGTTGGAAAAATGCACTAGGTGAAGGGTAGTGAACAATCCATGACAGAAATTCAATCATGAACAATTTTGCAAGCATGGTTTTTAAATAAAGTAGTTATTAAAAAGAAACTCATTTATATATCTATGAACTTTAAACATGCTTTTTTTGTTTTGTTCTGTTTTGTGTTTTTTTTTGGGGGGGGGGAGCAAACCCGGCAGTGCTCAGGGGTTACTCCTGGCTGTCTGCTCAGAAATAGCTCCTGGCAGGCACGGGGGACCATATGGGACACCGGGATTTGAACCAACCACCTTTGGTGCTGGATCGGCTGCTTGCAAGGCAAACGCCACTGTGCTATCTCTCCGGGCCCTTAAACATGTTTTTATAGGTAATCAATAAAAGCAAAAAACAACAATTTATTTGTGGCAGACTCATTATAATGCAAACAAAAACAAAAGTTTCTATTGTAACCATAGTCCTGTTAAAGTATTCTGTTCTCTCCAGGTCGCTAAAAGGCATTTACTCCTCCAGATAAAGTTTTCTTTCAGACTTTGATGACGTCAAACCCAATAAATTATTGCCTGGCCCAATGAAATAGTGTTAGTATGCCATTTCACACTCTCATATGGGCTCAGTTTGCATCTTTTTCTCACCATGAAGAAAAGATAAAAGAAAAAAGTTCCTTATCCATGTACTCCTTAAGGATATAAAGGGAGAAATTTCTAGAGTCTAGAGAGCAAAATTGTCCTGGCCCACAGGACAGGTTATTCGCAGGTATATAGGGGTCCCAGCCTGAAAAGAGAATGGGGAGAAAGAAGAGAAGGAGACCAAGTAAAGTGTCTTATCAAGGCCTCAGTTTATTGATTGGCACAGGCTCTTTTTAAGCACAATTATACAGGAGGTGGAGAGAAAGCAGGATGGAACAGCCTGTATTACAAACAGTCTCTACAGGGAGCATCCTGTGGGTAACCTTTACATGCTATCTTTACACAGAAATCATTTCACCCTAAGCTGGTGAAGCTTCAAAGATGTCTCAAGCTTCCAGGAATCTCTGCCTGATAGGACACTGTGGTATTTCTTTAAGCTCTTGGGCTTAGTTAATAGCTAATGCCTTAGGTTACATATTCAGGCCACACAGACTAGCTTGTCCTGCTGAATTCCAATTAGGGTTTGGTCTCTGGCATGTCCCCTTCTGTGTGTAAAAGAAAAGGTGGGTGGAGAGCCTGTCTTAGGCTACCCGATGGTCTTCCAGAACCAGCACTCAAAACAAGGAAATAATTTCGTTCTGCCCAATCATTAAATAAATGCGGGAGTGTGACTCTGACTCCTGGCACTGAGCTATTCCCATCTTTGGCAGCTCCACAGCCAGGACCACAAGGATGGTCTGATTAGCTTTTCAAGCTGCAGGGCATCCTGTGGAAGTGGTCCTTCAGGGCTTAAAAGCCCAACAGAAGCGGGGTCAATAATGTCAGCGTCCAGAGGCTCTGACACCTCCAGACATTAGTAACAGATAGCGATTGTCTTTTTGGTGGCAGAGTCAACCTGAGTTTTAACAAAATCTGTTAATTTAAGAAATGCCCAAGGGCCAAAAGAAATAAGCAACAAAAATTCTATGAAAGGTCCCAGCAGAGTGGATATCCAACAAAGTGGATAGCCATGGGGAGGTGGAAAACAAAATTTGGTACCAGGACTCATTCTATTCTCTTTGCCTCTTTCTCTTTCCTCTAGGCTTTGCTGTACCTTATTAATGCTGTCATCAACCAATCCTAATTTATCTTTCAAAAAGCAACATTCTTCCGTAAGGGTGGTACATAGACAAAGTCTAGTTTTTTTTTTTTTATTCTGGTGGACTATCTCTGCAAGGGAGGCCACTGTTTTTTTTAAATATATTAAACCTCTTTGTAATTCCTGAACATCTCTATTTACAGCAAATGCAAGCTGATGATTTTGTGAAGTGATTAAAGAAGTAATACCAGTTTTTGCTCCAGCAAAACTCAAACCCAAAACAATAGCAAAGGTAATAGTAGTAATAGGTTCATGCTTATGTTTAAACATAGAAATCTTCTTATCCCAAAGCAAATCATTAACAGGTCTAGTGGTTAATCTAGACATTAACAAAACTAAAACACAATAATCGTGATAAGCAAGAAACATTTCAGTAACAATATGGGAGGAAAGTCCAGTGGAGAAAGCAAAATAAAGTGGAGTTGGGGGCTTGAATAAAGATGGAAGAGTTGGTAACAACAATGGTTTGATTGCAAATGTCCAATAGTTGGACGGGGGGCGCATAAGCAGTCCGAGTAAGCAAGTTTCATGCCCATGACCTGTCTTAAAGTTATGCCTTGATGTGACTCAGCTCCCCATCAGAGGTCAGCAGGGTCGATGCTTTGGCAGGGTGAGTCAGAAACAGGTCCGGCAGGAATGGTGGGTTGAAGGACTGGAACGGTGGGTAATGCAGGGGTGGCAGGCTCTTTTGAGGTGGATGAAAACAGGACTGTAGGAGGTCTATAAGGAAACGGCTTGGGAGGAGGCAAAATGGTTACTTGGGAGGTTCTTATTACAATAAAATTTTCCATAAAGTTAATTTTTAAACCATGACCATATTCACAAAGCTTTTTGTGATACACTTATTAATATTCTTGGCAGCAATTAATAATTCTTCATATAAAAATAGGAGTTTACTTAGTTGTCTGGCCTTGGTTTACAGGCAGAAGACACCAGCAATTTACATTACACAAATTAATTATGAATACCAGGGGGAATGCTCACTAACTTTTGTCAGACTTTAGACTTTAAAGAATTTTATAATTAACAAATGCCAATTTTTTAAAAACTTTTAAACTGAACCTTAATGTTTCTTCTTAAACTTCTTAGTTATTTTCTTAAACCTTGATGCTTCTCTCTCTAGCCACATGTCCATTTTATTTTGGCCTTAACTAACACATGGCAGGAAATCTGGGTGATTGCAAAGTCCAGAAATTCTCCAGGGAAAATTTATCCCTGATGGTCATTGAGAAATCTGGGGTTTACTATCCCCTACACCCTCTGCCATGTTCCCAGAAGGACAAAGCCAGCTTAACACATAATTTTTAATACATGATCTTTAGTTGCAGGATGCCACAGTCTTTCTGCTGCTAAGTGACCAGACTGACCAAGTTGTGAAGAAAAAAAAATAATTGAAATCTCAAAAATGGGTAAGGCTTTGAAAATTGTATTTTATCATGAAATGTAGAGATACCAAATAAACAGACAACACAAGACAACATTAAACAAAACTTTTCACATTAGTGGCCACATCGTTCAGCACAACACACATGAACAGACAAAAGGATCGATCCAAAACTTACATTAGAAAAATTATCCCGGGTAAAATTGGACAAGAGCTTTTAAATATTTTGCCGGCATGTTTGTAAGAAAAACATTTTGTAGAAAAACTTTTTCAGCTTTTAGAAGTACTTAACGTAGATGGAGTGGAGCTTTGCTGAAAATAAAAGCTTTAATGTTTAAATTTAGCACAAAACTATTCTAATTTGAAGTTTAAAACATAATGAAAAAATGGTTAATAAGCAGTTTAAAAAATTTTAAGTGAAATGGTTAATGAGCACTGTAGATGGAGTCTCCACTCTCAAGTATGATATCATCTGCTGTAAAAAACAGGTTTCCGGGGCCGGGCGGTGGCGCTCGAGGTAAGGTGCCTGCCTTACCTGCACTAGCCTAGGAGACGGACCGCGGTTCGATCCCCCGGCATCCCATATGGTCCCCCAAGCCAGGAGCGACTTCTGAGCGCATAGCCAGGAGTAACCCCTGAGCGTCACCGGGTGTGGCCCAAAAACCAAAAAAAAAAAAAAAAAAAAAAAAAAAAACAGGTTTCCTTCAAATTAGTTTCACAGTAGAACAGTAAGACAGCTGCAATAATGTGTTAAAATTTCAATGATTAAACACAAGAACATAAACTATGACTATTAGAGGTATAAAAAACTGACTAAAAAAACAACTTTTTCTACTTTGAAGACTTCAAGCGAATAATTTGTAACAAATATTATATACCAAATTAACAAAATGTTTAGATCATTATAAAATATAGTTAAGACACTTGATGCATTTCCACACCTAGAACTTAAGACCAAAATTACATTTGATACTTGTTGACAACCTGCTTATAAAATTTAGTTACTTTTATAATATTAATTGCTCCTAAAATTAACAATATCATTTTAAAAGGCTAACCTCAACATTTTCCACATAATTTTACTTTTTTTGTGGGCACAGTTCCACTCATAAATATGTCAGTAAGAGAAAAACAGGATCCATTGGCAGGTGAGATAAAATGTGCAGATAATGAGCTCTATCTCCATCATGTCGGGGATGTATTGATAATGGAACCTATCTCCGGCAGGTGGAATATACAGATAAGGGGATCTTAAATTGTTTACCTTTACTTCTCGAGGCTACCTGTTTTATGACTCCCTGTTTGGTGCTTTTAAATCTTAAATAGTTAACAATCAATTCTTAAATCGGCCTGCTTTTAGCAAAATTCTACGCTTGTCAGTGGCCCTACATTTTAATCTTACATTTTCTGTCTGTTCATAGAGGGGCTTCAGCTCCGATATTAGGTATTGCTTGTAAAACAAGTGTAGAAGGAAGTCAATGTTCTCATGGCAATACTAGAGAAAATTATCCAAACATAGGAATATAGCCAATAGGTTGTTGCTTAACAGAGAGGTCCAGGTATCCATTTAAGGTTAGCCCACTTTACACGGCAAGCACCGGATTATTTTCATTTAACCTGTTTGGATTAACATTAGCACTTTGCTCACGCAAATGCCAAGCAGTATAAAGGTTATGTTTGTGTTATCAGGAGTTTCACCAAGGTAGGCAGAAAGATAGAGCGGAGGGTGGAATGAGGGGGCATTAATGTATACCAAGAATAACTCTAGAAAGAATGAATTCAAAGGTGACATAAGAGCTAAATGATTCAACCAGAAGCCCAAGGAGAGTTTCTTATTCAAATAGATATATTAGGGGCCGGAGAAATAGCATGGATGTAAGGCATTTGCCTTTCATGCAGAAGGCCATTGGTACAAATCCCAGCATCCCATATGGTCCCCCAAGCCAGCCAGGAGTGATTTCTGAGCATGGAGCCAGAAGTAACCCCTGAGCACTAACGGTGTGGCCCAAAAACCAATATAATAATAATAAAACAATAAATAATCCAATAATATATAATCACTGATTATATATGGATTCATTACTAAAATAATATATAAAATATTTTCTTCACATAAGGGACAGGTGTTGGACATTGTAGAACTGAAACTCAATTATGAACAGCTGTGTAACTGTGTATATTGTGGTGATTCAATTAAATAATTAATTTTATTAAAATATATATATTTTGAAAATATTTTTCTTTCTTTAAACACCTTGATTACATATATAATTCTGATTAGGTTTCAGTCATGTAAATAACACCCCCCTTCACCATTGCAACATTCCCACCACCAATGTCCCAAATCTCCCTCCATCCCACCCACCCCCACCTGTACCCCAGACAGCCTTTCCAGTTCCCTCATTTATTCACATGATTATGGTAGTTCTCTGTGTAGTTATTTCTATAACTGCACTCACCACTCTTTGTGGTGAGCTTCATGAAGTGAGCTGGAAGTTCCAGCCCTCCTCTCATTGTCTCAGAGGATAGTTGCAAAGATGACTTTTATTTTTCTTAAAACCCATAGATGAGTGAGACTATTCTGCGTCTCTCTCTCCCTCTGACATATCTCATTGAGCATGATAGATATCATGTACATCCATGTATAGGAAAATTTCATGACTTTATTTCTCCTGACGGCTGCATAATATTCCACTGTGTATATGTACCACATTTTCTTTAGCCATTCATCTGTTGAAGGGCATCTTGATTGTTTCCATAGCCTGGCTATTGTGAATAGTGCTGCAATAAATATAGGTGTGAGGAAGGAGTTTTTGTATTGTATTCTTGTGTTCTTAGGGTATATCCCTAGGAGTGGAATAGCTGGGTCAAATGGGAGCTCAATTTCCAGATTTTGGAGGACTCTCAATATCACTTTCTATAGAGGTTGGACTAGACGGTATTCCCACCAACAGTGGATAAGAATTTCTTTCTCTCCACATCCCTGCCAGCACTGATTGTTCTTGTTCTTTGTGATGTATGCCAATCTCTGTGGTGTGAGGTGGTATCTCTCATTGTTTTGATTTGCATCTCCCTGATAATTAGTGACAAGAAGCATTTTTTCATGTGCCTTTTGGCCATTTGTATTTCTTTTTTATCAAAGCATCTGTTCATTTTTTCTCCCCATTTTTGGATCGGATTAGATGTTTTTTCTTGTAAAGTTATGTCACTGCCCTATATATCTTGGATATGAGCCCCTTATCTGATGGGTGTTGGGTGAATAGTTTCTTCCACTCAGTGGGTGGCTCTTGTATCCTGGACACTATTTCTTTTGATGTGCAGAAGCTTCTCAGCTTAATGTTTTTCCATCTGTAGATGTCTGCTTCCACTTGTTTGGAAAGTGCGGTTTCCTCCTTGAAGATGCATTTAGTCTCAATGTCATGGAGTGTTTTACCGACGTGTTGTTCTATATTCCTTATGGTATCAGGTCTGATATCAAGGTCTTTAATTCATTTGGATTTTACCTTCGTACATGATGTTAACTGTGGGTTTATGTTCGCTTTTTTGCAAGTGGCTAACCAGTTCTGCCAGCACCACTTGTTGAAGAGGTTTTCCCTGCTCCACTTAGGATTTCTTGCTTATTTGTCAAAAATTAGGTAATTGTATGTCTGGGGAACAATGTCTGAGAACTCAAGCCTATTCCACTGATCTGAGAGTCTGTCTTTATTCCAGTACCATGCTGGGGTTTTTTTGTTTGTTTTTTTTTGGTTTTTTTTTTTTTTTTTTTTTGGTTTTTGGGCCACACCCGGCGGTGCTCAGAGGTTTCTCCTGGCTGTCTGCTCAGAAATAGCTCCGGGCAGGCACGGGGGACCATATGGGACACCGGGATTTGAACCAACCACCTTTGGTCCTGGATCGGCTGCTTGCAAGGCAAACGCCGCTGTGCTATCTCTCCGGGCCCTCCATGCTGTTTTGATAACTATTGCTTTGTAGTACAGTTTAAAGTTGGGGAAAGTAATGCCTCCCATTTTCCTTTACCCTAGGAGTGCTTTAGCTATTCGAGTGTGTTTATTGTTCCAGATGAGCTTCATAAGTGTTTGATCCACTTCTTTGAAGAATGTCATGGGTATTTTTAAGGAGATCACATTAAATCTATATAATGCTTTGGGGAGTATTGCCATTTTAATGATGTGAATTCTGCCAATCGGTTAGCAGGGTATGTGTTTCCATTTCCGTGTGTCCTCTCTTATTTCTTGTAGTAGGGCTTTATAATTTTCTTTGTATAATTCTTTCACGTCTTTGGTCAAGTTGACTCCAAGATATTTGAGTTTGTGTGGCACTAATGTGAATGGGATTGCCTTCTTGACTTCCTTCTCTTCCCTATTTTTATTGTTGTACAAAAAGGCCATTGATTTCTGTGTGTTAATTTTGTAGCCTGCCACCTTGCTATGTGAGTCTATTGTTTCTAGAAGCTTTTTCTTAGAGTCTTTAGGGTTTTCTAAGTAGAGTATCATGTCATCTGCAAACAATGAGAGCTTGACTTCTTCCTTTCCTATCTGGATTCGCTTGATATCTTTTCTTGCCTGATCGCTATAGCAAGCACTTCCAGTACTACATTGAAGAAGAGTGGTGAGAACGGACAGCCTTGTCTTGTACTAGAATTTAGAGGAAAGGCTTTTAGTTTTTCTCCATTGAGGATAATGTTTGCCATTGGGTTGTGGTAGATCGTTTCAACTAGATTGAGAAAAGTTCCTTTTCTTCCCATCTTGCTGAGACTTTTGATCAAATATGGGGGTTGGACCTTATCAAATGCTTTCTCTGCATCTATTGATATGATCATGTGATTTTTCTTTTTCTTGTTGTTGATGCTGTGTATGATGTTGATAGATTTACGGA
Organism: Suncus etruscus; assembly: GCF_024139225.1. NCBI lineage: Eukaryota > Metazoa > Chordata > Mammalia > Eulipotyphla > Soricidae > Suncus > Suncus etruscus. The sequence continues at coordinate 1,133,998 of NC_064857.1, forward strand.
TGTTAGACCATCCTTGCATTCCTGGGATGAAACCTACTTGGTCGTAGTGTATGATCTTCTTGATGATGCATTGAATCCTATTTGCAAGGATTTTGTTGAAGATCTTTGCATCAGCATTCATCAGAGATATTGGTCTGTAATTTTCTTTTTTGGCAGCATGTCTGTCTGGTTTTGGTATCAAGGTGATGTTGGCTTCATAAAAGCTGTTTGAGAGTGTTCGCGTTTTTTTTTTTTTTTTTTTTTCAATTTTATGGAAGAGCCTGGCTAGGATTGGTAGTAGCTCCTCTTGAAAGATTTGAAAGAATTCATTAGTAAATCCATCTGGGCCTGGGCTTTTCTTTTTGGGCAGACGTTTGCTTACATCTTCAGTTTCCTCTGTAGTGATGGGGGTGTTTAGATATTCTACATTCTCCTTAGTTAAATATGGAAGGTTGTAAGTTTCCAAAGAATTTTTCCATTTCTTTTAGGTTCTTATGTTTAGTAGCATAAAGTTTCTTAAAGTACTCTGATTACCCTTTGGATCTCTGCAATATCTGTCGTGATCTCCCCCTTTTCATGTCTAATACGGGTTATCAGGTTTCTCTCTCTCTTTCTTTGTGAGTTTTGCCAATGGTCTATCAATCTTGTTTATTTTTTCAAAGAACCAACTTCTGCTTTCGTTGATCTTTCGGATTGTTTTTTGGTTTTCCACTTCATTGATTTCTGCTTTCAGCTTTGTTATTTCCTTCTGTCTCCCTATTTTTGCTTCCTTTTGTTGGTCATTTTCTAATTTTTTGAGGTGTCATTAAGTTATTCAGGTATGACCCTTCTTCCTTCCTGATGTGTGCTTGTAGAGCTATAAATTTTCCTCTCAGGACCATAGATTCTGGCAGTTTGTGTCTTCATTATCATTTGTTTCCAGGAAAGTTTTAATTTCCTCTTTGATTTAATCTTGGACCCACTGGTTGTTCAGTGGTGTTTAATTTCCAATTGTTAAAGTTTTTCTTCTGTGTGGCTTTATAGCTCACATCTAATTTCAGAGCCATGTGGACAGCAAAGGTAGCTTGCAAGATTTCTATCCTCTTGATTTTTGGAGGTATGTTTTATGTGTCAGCATGTAGTCTATTGTGGAGAATGACCCATGCACATTGGAGAAGAATTTGTATCCAGGTTTTTTGGGATGGAGTGTCCTCTCTCTCTCTCTCTCTCTCTCTCTCTCTCTCTCTCTCTATATATATATATATATATATATATATATATATATATATACACTAGAACTCTTTCTTCCATTATTCTTTTCAGGGCTAGTGTGTTTTTGTTGGGTAACAGTTTAGTTGACCTATCAAGTATTGATAGTGCCATGTTTAGGTCTCCCACAATTATTGTGTTATTATTGATTTCTTTCAGATTTGTCAGTAATTGTATTTGTTAATTTGTTGGTCTCTCATTGGATGCATATATGTTTAATAATCTGATTTCTTCCTGTTGCACATATCCCTTGATTAGTCATAGTGCCCATCTTTGTCCCTTACCACTTTTCTGAGTATAAAGTTGGTGTCATAAGATATTAATATGGCCACCCCAGCTTTTTTGGGGGTGTATTTTGCTTGAATGATTTTCTTCTAGTCTTTAATTTTGAGTCTATGTTTGTTCTGACTATTCAGGTGTGTTTCTTTTAGGCAGCAAAAGGTTGGATTCATCTTTTTGACCCATTTTGCCACTCTGTGTCCTTTAATTGGTGAATTTAGTCCATTGACATTGAGGAATATGATGATTGTCATAGGATTTAATGTCATCTTTGTAGATATGTGTCCTGTGTTTGTTGGTCTCTCTTGTCTTAGAGTAGACCTGTCAGTTTTTCCTTTAAGGCTGGCTTATCATCTGTGAAGTTTCTGGCTTGTTGTTTATCCATGAAGCTATGTATTCTTCTTTCAAACCTGAACGTGAGTTGAGCTGGGTGCAGTATTCTCGGTGAGGCACTCATTTCATTCAGTCTTGTCACAATATCCCATCCCTGTCTTCTGGCCTTGAGAGTTTCTTGTGACATGTCTGCTGTAAGTCGTAGGGATCCTCCTTTGAATGTAATTTCTTTTTTTGATCTTGCTGCTTTTGGTATTCTATCTCTATCTGTGGGATTTGTCATTGTAATGAGGATGTGTCTTGGGGTGTCTTCCTTCGGGTCTCTTTTAGCTGGTACTCTTTGGGCATGCAGGATTTGATTGCATGTAGTCTTTAACTCTGGGAGTATCTCTTTGATGATGTCTTTGACTATTGATTCTTTCTGGAGATCTCCTAACTGGGTCTCTGGGACTCCAATGATTCTTATGTTGTTTCTGTTGAGTTTATCAAAGACTTCTATTTTCATCTGTTCACATTTCTTGAGTACTTTTTCCATTGTCTTTTAGTTTTTCTTAAGGTTCTTTTCCAATTTCTTCTGTTGTGTTAAATTTTTCTGCATCAGATCTTCCAGTACTCCGATTCTGTCCTCAGCTGCTGTTATCCTGCTGATGAGATCATCCATTGAGGTTTTCAGTTGACTTACTGTGTTTTTCAGATCTGTTATTTCAGTTTGGAGTTTTTTGATTTCTGTCTTTGTGTTCTGTTCAGATCGATCTATGCTTTCTTTGAGTTCTTCAAACATCTTCCATATTGCTATTTTAAGTTCCTTATCCGAGAGGTTAATCAGGTGGTTGGAATTTATTAGTTCATCCAAGCTTTTTTCTTTATTCTCTGTGCATGGTGTTTGCCTGCGAGGTTTCCCCTTTGTCACACTTTTAGTGGGGTTTTTCCTGCATGTTGTGGTGGAATTCATTGGTTAGAAAGCACTCTTCTGCTGCCTCTAGTTGACAGTTTTTTTGGGGTGCGCTTCCTAGGCCTCTGAGGTGACCTTTAGGTATTCAGAAACACAGACAGGCACAGGAGAAGTTTCCCTTGAAGTCCTCAGAGTGATCAAAGGCACAGCAGGGCGGGGCCTCCGCAGGCCAGAGAGCTCAGCTTTTTGTATGGCAACCCCCACAGCCAGAGTTTACTCATTGGGCAGCTTCAAAATGCAGGTTTTTGGGGGTGCGCTCCCTAGGCCTCTCAGGAGAACTTCAGGTATTCAGAAACACAGTATTAAAAATATTTTAAAAAATATTTAAAAAGATAAACACTAGAACCTACAACAATTCAATGGCTTTGAGACACAAGGATCTATCTCTGCTGTCCAGGCAGAAAACCCAGTGAGATACAAAATTCCCTCAGACCAAGAGCCTGGCTAGATGCCCCAGAGAAGAGGCTCCACACTGGAACAAAGTCTATCTAAGAGTATCAAACAGGCCAGAGTCACAATAGAGAAGGTAGAGAACTTGCTTTGCATGCTAGATTTGATTTCTAGCATCCCACATAAGCCCCATTACCACCAGGAGAAATTTTTGAGTGCATATCCAGCAAGTAGCTGTGTGTGGTCCCCAAACTGAAAACAACAACAAACAAGAATATCAAAAGAAGAATATCAACAACTCCAATCTAGTGACAAAATATATTAGGGGAGTGTTTGTAAAATTGCTTAAGAACTAACAGGACAGAAGAAAAGACAAACATTTACGCACATATCTGAGAGATGTGGACTCTCTTACTTTAGGGAAAATTTCGTCCACTGCAGGTAGACAAAACCTGAATCTTTGTCTGTGGGCACACTTTCTTTCCCAAAGTTCATTTCCCCATCTCTTTGTGCTGTGTGCTTTCTTACTTTAGGTCTCCCTCTCAGGAATTCACTGTGGATTTATTTGAGATGCCTACTTGTTTTTTCCACCGTGGAGAAGCCATGCTTCTTTTGAACTTCTCTCTTTATCTCTGTGTCTCTATGTCTCTCTCTTATTATTTTCCCAAATAAACCTGAACTATTTTTCTCCCTGCGAAAGCTCTCATCCTCACTTCACATAAGCCACCCCTGGAACCTGTTCTCTCTGACTTCTGGTGGAAGTCATGTCTCCCACCTGGACCAGGATACTTGCTAATTATTAATTGTCTAAAGGAGTCTCCTATTTTGCCATTTCAAACACTACACTTAGCTCAAGTAATTTTGAATTAATTTTTTGTGTAATGTTTGTTAGTGGCCTTTTTTAAAAAAGATATCCCATTATATTTAATTTTCTTCTCATTTAGCAACTTTTCTATGATGGTTTGATTTTTCTCCTTATTCAAAGAGGAAATATTGTGGGTAGTAAACATAGAATATATGTATCTAATCTTCTTGGTTATGAACAACTATTCTTGTTTTTTTGTTTTGTTTTGTTTTGGGGCCACATCCGGTGACACTTGGAAGTTACTCCTGGTTTTGCACTCAGAAATCACTCCAGGCTAGAAGGATAATATGGGACGCTCACTGGGGGATTGAACCGTGGTCCGTCCTCGGTCAGCCTCATGCAAGGCAAACATCCTACTGCTGCGCCACTGCTCTGGTCCCATGGTGATGATAACTATTCTAATTTATTGTCAATCTTTATAAATTTGAGTACACAGTAATAATAATAATAATAATAATAATAATAAAATCTGCAACTTAATACATAATCTCTACAGGACTTTAGCTAAGACAATGAAATAAAGTTCCTAAAAACATTTTTACTAATTCTATTATTACATCGTGATTTACCAAATTTTTCATAATACAGGCATTTTTGTCATGAAATGCTGTAAAAATTTTCCTTAGTACTTTTTTTTTTGTCTTCAAGATCTATTCATCATCTTTAAATTTATTTCAAGGAATAATTTTGTTTATTATTTGTTTTTCAAGTTAACTGAACAGTTATTTGATTACATATTTCTCAGTTTCTAAATGTTGGAGCTTTTCCCAACTTTCTTTTTATAGTAAATATCTACCTTCATGGCACTATGGTCTGAAAAGATATTGTGATATATAGCTTCATTATTTTTTTATTTTTTTGGGGGATGAGGAATATTTAGGGCTACACACAGAACTCAGGGACTAGTCCTTGCTCCCTGGCAGGCACAACACACAGCGCTCAGGGACTAGTCCTTGCTCCCTGGCAGGCACAACACACAGTGCTCAGGGACTAGTCCTTGCTCCCTGGCAGGCACAGGGAACCATATTGGGTGCTGGATTGGACACAGGCAAGGCAAACACCCTACCCGATATACTATTACTCTGTCTCCCCACTTTTAATGACATTTAAATTGTGTCAGATGACCTATGCTGGAGCATTTTTTTATGTACACTAAAGTAGGATTTATATTTGGATTTTTGGGGGGTAGATGATCATATGTTTGTTAATCTATTATTCTAATTTATCACTAAGAAATCCTATATTTATTGATATCTGTATGACTGATCTATCCAGTCCACAGAGTGTGATGAAATCTGTCACTACTATTGTATTACAATTGATAGATCTCTTTAAGTCTGTTATGAGTTGCTTAACAAACATTGCCGCACCTTCATTTGGTACATTTCTACAGATAAGGCTCAAGTCCTTTTAATGTATCAACCAGTATCTAATGCTAATACCATGTCTTACTACTTTTTTTTTTAATCTGGAAGCCTGTTTGTTCTGACACATGTATGGCCATTTATCCTTTTTTTTAATTTATCATCAACCTGTATAATAAATTTCCAATCTTCACTCTAAGGCTGTATTTAATCTAAGTTTTCAAATGTGTCTCTTGGAAGAAGAGAATTTTTTTTACCTAATTAATCCAGCACTCTAATTTTTGGTAGGAAATTTGGTTTATTGACTTTCCAAGAGCATTTATATGCAGGGATTTCTGAAATTTTCTATGGGAGTGCTGTTCATTGTTCCATTCTACTTTTTAAAAAATGCATTTAGAAATTTATTCTGTATTTCCTGAAATGTAGTATCATCTTACTCCAGTGAGAATGGCATATATTATAATAGACTGGAAACTTCTATGCTATTGATATTGTAAAAATTACTACTCTTTTTGAAAAATCCTAACAATAACAGTACGTAAATTGCAATGCAGAATCTTATTTTTAGTTGTTTTTTGTTTTGGGTTTTTTTTTTGTTTTTGGGTCACACCCAGCAGAGCTTAAGGGTTACTCCTGGCTCTATGCTCAGAAATCTCTCCTGGCAGGCGCGGGGGACCATATGGAATGCCGGGATTCAAACCACCGACCTTCTGCATGCAAAGCAAGTGCCTTATCTCCATGCTATCTTTCCAGCCCGCAGAATCTTCTTTTAAATGCTTCCTGTAGAGACAGACTAGTAGACGAGAGGTATACTGTGTGAGGGTGGGACAATAGTGCTGGGAAGTGGATCCTAGTGAAGGAATTGGTGTTGAGACATTGTATGGCCAAACCCAATTATAAATAACTATAATTTCACAGTGACTATATACATTTTTTAATTTGGAATAATAGCAAATGATGACAACTACTTGGCATTATATTAAATGACTGAGATTGCCAACTGAAAGGTAATTGTTGGGAGGGGAATTATGAGGTGGACTAGAAATGAGATTAGGTCTTGGGAGTGATATTCTTGGGCACTTTGTTGCTAATCAAACATAGTAGTAACTTTATACATCAATATCAAATAACACTACTATGAAGAACAAGAAGAATAACAAGAAGAAGAAATAAGAAGGAAGAAGAAAAGAAAAAGAAAGTAGAAAAAGGAGCAGGAGAAGGAAGGAGAAGAAAAGAAGGAGGGTAAGAAGAAAGAAGGAGGAGGAGGAGAAGAAGAAGAGGAAGAAAAAGAAGAGGAAGAAGCAGAAGAAGAAGAAGAAGAAGAAGAAGAAGAAGAAGAAGAAGAAGAAGAAGAAGAAGAAGAAGAAGAAGAAGAAGAAGAAGGAGAAGAAGAAGGAGAAAGAGAAGGAGAAGGAGAAGGAGAAGGAGAAGGAGAAGGAGAAGAAGGAGAAGGAGAAGAAGGAGAAGGAGAAGAACAAGAACAAGAACAAGAACAAGAACAAGAACAAGAACAAGAACAAGAAGAAAAGATGCCAGAGAGATAGTTTAGTGAGTAAGGCCTTGTGCTTTGTGCATGGCTGACCCAGATTCAATCCCATATGATCCCTGAGAACTGTTACAAGTGACTCCTGTATACAGAACTAGGAGTAAGCTTTGAACACATCTAGTACTCTCAATCACAAAAATTAAAAAGATTTTTTTAAACTATAGCATGGAGATAGGGCGTTTGCCTTTCATGCAGAAAGGTTCAAATCCCGGCATACCATAGGTTCCCTCAAGCCTGCCAGGATCGACTTCTGAGCGTAGAGCCAGGAGTAACTCCTGAGCGCTGCTGGGTGTGACCCAAAATCCAAATATATATATACCTGGCTTGGTACTCAAGAATTACTCCTAACAGTGCTTAAGGGACCATATGTGATAAAAGACTTGAACCCAGGATGGTCATGTGAAAGGCAAGTTCCCTAAATGTGCTAATATTATTCTGGCTCCTGTCAGTTTTTTAAAATCTATTTATTAAAAAATGGCAAATTATAAATTGTTGGCCATCTACTCAAGATCTGAATTTTATGCCACCTATGGTCTTAGTATTTTTATGAGTCACCAGTTCTTCCTTCCTGTGTTATATGGTTAGAATTCTTTTGAGAATAGGTTTATGTGGACTATGAAAGTCAAACATTTTGCTTAGGGAAGTTTAATATAAGCACAAGGAAACTTTATTTTTCCTAACTAGGACTCAAAGTAGCAATATAATTTTATAATTTCAAAAAACTTGTGGCAATTTTTATGATAAAACCTTAGAATTATTCCCCAATGAGTAACTATATGCAAGAGTTAGATTTAATCTTCTTTAAAACACCAAAATATTAAACTTATTTTTATGTTCATTACAGATGGTTATTTAAGTTCAAATATCTCAATTGGAATGCTCCTACCTTCTTATTCTAGATATATCCTCTTGATAGTTTACCTCTACTCATGCTATTTGCACTGATTTTCAACTTTGTTTAGATCTTGCATGCTAATATTTGTAGTTTGGATCAGTTCAATTTTTAGCTATTTGTTATTTTTTACTTATTTATTTATGTGCTCAAGAGCTTTGATGTCCTACCATCGGTTGTTAGGCAATAATACTAGTCATTCAGTGTGGTCATTTGAGGATACTCTCTGTTCAGGTGTTCTACAGTGCTAGTAGTCCCAGGTCATCCTGATAATTCTCAAGGGATGGTAAGGGCTACACCTAGTAATGCAGGTAAACCATGTCATATCAAAGAGTGCTTCTAATATTCTATTAATAAACATGCCATTTATTATTTGTCCATTTTCATCTTCATTAAAATTTAGCTTTCTGAAGGTTATAAATAATCTTCACTGTGCACATTTGTACAAATCTCCTTAACACACATGCTAGAATTTTTATCAAAGCCTACACTTAGAATAACTGTGTATTATTACACACACAACTTCAAAGTCCCAATTCCTTTACAGTTTACTTTCCTCTTCAATGTCCTTCCTTCTTCAATGTTCCAATTCCTTTACATAGCTTATTCATTATGGGAAGCCAGCGAATTATCATCATAATGAGGCATTTTAACATAGGCTCTGCAAACATCTCAATGGAAAGAGCGAAAAATAGCATTTTCATTCTAGGGGAAAAGAAGTCTCCAATGAAATGGCACTGGAGAGAAGCAGCAGTCATAATAAAGTAAATATTCCCTCTGCTCTCTTATGTTCAGTGCTTAAAAGAAGGTTGAAGGAAGGAGGGGAGCCTAAAGATGGAGCTAGTCAATTTTTTCCATGTTATGTTTCTCTTAATTGTTCAGGAAGAATATTTTGGTACATTTTTATCATTTGGCAAGTTTAGTGTCTGATCTTGTCATATAAAAACAAGAGGACATTCATGAAACTTACCCATTAGAATGCAATGAAGTTGTGTCCTTGATACAAGCAATGCTTCACCATTGCTGTTTGTTAGATTACACCTTATTTTACCCAAAACTAAGGTTATTCCTGGTTTCTTTGTATCTGTTTTTTTATAACTTGGTTTCACCAAAAACAAAGATCACCCCTGGTTCTTTTCTTTCATCTGATAGTGCAGTCTGTTAAAAGCTACAGGATCTTTTAAAAGACTGAGGATTTAAGTTGATTTTAAGTATCTTTGGTACTGAGTTTTCCATATAAAAAGAAATTTAATCAAGACTATATTTGCCTGTATTAATGTGAAAGATTTTGTAATCCACTTTGGTCAAAATAAAAATTATTTAAAAAACAATTCTTATATTTGGAAGTAAATACTCAAATATATACATACTTAATACATCAGAAGAGAGATTCATATTTAGACCAAATAAATGTGTGTAACTAAGCATGAGAAATATCACCCTCACTGTCAGAGAAGTCTGGTCAGCCATCTGCACTTTCTCCACAGGGGCTGTACAAAGAAGCAGTCCAACCAGCAGTGAATGAGAGTTCCTTTCTCAACACTTCCCAGCCAACAGAGATTGTTCTTAGTCCTTTACTTAGTAAGATGTCCTCCAGTACCATTTAATTTGCAGAAAACTGAAAACTTCATCTTTTCTTATAGTTATATAGTATTCCTTTGTGTAAACTAAACACAATTTCTTTATCCACTCCTATTTTGTTAGGCATTTGGGTAGTTTCCAGAGCCTGGCTAATGTACATGAAACTTAATGACTTCTACACTGTGAAATAAATTATGCTTAAAATAAAAAGATGCTCCACTGATTTAAAGAAAATATTTGCACATCACCCATCAGAGTCTTACCATCTAAGATATATAAGGCATTTTTTTTTTTTTTTTTTTTTTTAGTTTTTGGGCCACACCCAGCGGTGCTCAGGGGCCACTCCTGGCTGTCTGCTCAGAAACAGCTCCTGGCAGGCACAGGGGACCATATGGGACACCGGGATTCGAACCAACCACCTTTGGTCCTAGATCGTCTGCTTGCAAGTCAAACGCCGCTGTGCTATCTCTCCGGGCCCATATAAGGCATTCTTAAAGCTCAAACAATAAAAATAACATCAGAAAAAGTGAAGAGTTGAGATAAACTGATACCTCCTAAAATGTGACATAAAGATGGCCAAAGGGCAGGTGAAAAAATGGTCTTCATCGTTGATGATCATGAAAATGAATATCAAAACGGCAATGAGAAATCATCTTTACCACTGAGAATAATTGATACAGAAAATCTGTAAACAATAAGTATTGCTGAGGACATGGCTGTAAAGTAACTTAAATTTACTGTTGGTGGGGTTGGTGCTCAGTTCAATGTCTTTAGAAACAATTTGGAATCTTCTCCAATTCCACTCCTAGGTATCAACGTGAAGAATATAAAAGGCAGGGCCGATGAGGTGGCACTAGAGGTAAGGTATCTGCCTTGCAAGCGATTCCTGGCGTCCCATATGGTCCCCTCAAGCCAGGGGTGATTTCTGCGTGCATAGCATCAAATCACCTGAGCATCAAATGGGTGTGGCCCAAAAAACCAAAAAGAAGAAGAAGAAGAAGAAGAAGAAGAAGAAGAAGAAGAAGAAGAAGAAGAAGAAGAAGAAGAAGAAGAAGAAGAAGAAGAAGAAGGATATAAAAGGCATTAATCTGAAAGGACATATGCATTCCTAGGTTCATTGCAGCATTTTTCAACATTCAAGATATGCAAGAAATATTTTTAAATGTTCCTTTGTCTGTGAGTGCTCATTACCTCTGTGGTTTTATTTCAATGCTTGGTCTTAGTTGATTGTTTTTAAACTCTGCATGGACTTATTTTTAAATAGACTTTGCCTTAAACACAAGCTTAAATATATTCCTCAACTTAAAATATCCCCCCCAAACTTCACATTTCTCACTTTAAATAATAGTGTGTTTGTAAAATCTTCTAGATCATTATAAATGCCATCCCTTCAATTAATTTGATGTTGTGTGGCATTAAGCAAATGAATTTTTTTCTGAAATGTTGGTGGCATTTCATTCATGGTAAGAAATCCTTCCTCACTTTCGGAAGCTGAGTATATTCTGAGTGTGTTTACAAAGTCAATTTTGAAGTCACTCAAAGGAGTTATTTTATTCTGTAGGTTTTCAGGTGGGAGTTATGAAGGGCAAGAGTCTTTCTTCTAGTTTCTTCATGAGGGTCTTGAAACTGCCTGTTCACTCTATTGCAAGGAATGAAAGATTCAGTGTCCCATCCTCCCTATTATGTGTATTTGAGGTTCATAGACAATAACAATGATGCCACTTAGTTTCAAAGCATTCACTTATTTTCAAAGCATTAAACAGCATATTCTTTCTAGAATTTCCTACTTTCACCTCTGCACTCCTTTCTATGGCTCTCAACTGAGTTTGAAATTGAGCTCTCAATTCACTAAACCAAATATGTCAGTAGCAATATATATATATATATATATGTATAGCTATATATGTAGCTCTATATATGTATATATACATATATAAACATGTATGAAGAAGAGACTGGTGACTAGACATTGAAGTAGAAGAAATATGGGTCAGACTTCATGATGATTTCACAGATAAACTAGAGAAAGCAAGAATTTGGGATCTCTGCTTTTGTCTTTATATTTAAATTTATTTCAATTTTCTTCCTATTAATATTACATGTTTGTTCTGAAATCTATGATACAGTCTTGCTCATAACTTTTTTCAAATCTGAATCTACAGATAAATATTCTTTTCAAAGTTTCAAGTATTATCTAGTTATTTAAAAGAAAAACCTGAGTTATGTTTCTTTTTTAAAAACTATTCTTGTTTTATTTTTCAAGACAAAAAATAGAAACAAGTTTTAAGCCTTATTGGGATATATAGTTAATTCCTTAATAATAAAAATTAATTTTAAAATCTGTTAAAATATAGCTATCTATAATTAATATGAAGGAAAGAATATATAAGTACTGATAAAAGTACCACAAGGGATAGATAATTAAAACGCTATTTTACTATTTTAGACTTTTGTCACCAATCTGTCTTAACTGTTTTCAACTAAAAGAAAAAGTTACATTTTAAAATATTTTCCACAGAGGTCTCATTAAGGGAGGTGACTACTGGACACAAAGATAAGACCCAATTATTTGGTTGTCATATTCTGTGCTCCGTCTAGTAATATTAGTGTTCTAGACACTAACAAACTTAACCTAAATTCCCAGGGATGTTACCAAGGCAATTTCACCTCACTGCACCATAAAAATTAATAATAGATCCCTGTTGAAAGTGGGCATTTTAAAAATTTGAATATTTTTCAAATAGGAAGTGCTAATTTTCTGGGTCATATGTATAATAAAATACTATTAATAAAATTCTAATAAATTTAACCATATTAATATTTTATAGGGTTTTTTTGGGGGTTTTGGGTCACACCCAGCAGTGCTCAGGGGTTATTCCTGGCTCCAGGCTCAGAAATTGCTCCTGACTGGTACGGGGGACCATATGGGATGCTGAGATTCAAACCGATGACCTCCTGCATGAAAGGCAAATGCCTTACCTCCATGCTATCTCTCTGGCCCCTATATTTTATAGTTGTATAGTACCTGGACTAATATAGTAGCAGATATACTATTTAAATATAGGCAGAACTGGCATATAAAACAAATACAATATTTGTAGGCATTGTAAAATAATCATGGCAATAAATGTAATTAAATACAGTAAAATTGAATTTTTATTAGCTTACCAAATCATTATTGGAGGGGAAATTTTTAAATAAACCGACTAATATGTATAATCATTTTATTTTAATACAGGTGGTGACTAGAAAATATCTATGGAATAAGGATGCCTAATTGAAGTTGTACTGATTATAAAAAACATAACATATTCACCAGAAAATTAAAGTTTCTCATATTTGGAAGATGATAAAATTATAATACTTTGATCTAACATTTAAGCTTGGCCCTAAATTAGTATGGGAATAAATTTTGGCCTCATTGGTAACTGAAACTTTAGATTTAAGATTGTATGTTTTTGTTAATATATTTAGTACACTTTGTAGAATTTAAGAAATATATTTAATTACTTCATTTGATTATCAACAATATATTATGGCAGAAAAGTGTTTGATCAATAAGTTATATGGCCCAATGCAAGCAGAAGGAAAGAAATAAAACTTCTTGATAACCCAGTCGACTACTGAGAATCATTCTTTGGAGACTATAAGAAAATAGTCCCTGGTCAGTTATAAACCTCTCTCCACTCCCTCTCCACCTCTCTCTCCTCTCTCCCCTTCTCCCTGTCCTCTCTCTCTCCCTATCTCCTTTTTCTCTCTCTCCCTCTTTCCTTCTCTCTTCCTCTCCTTCTTTCCTTCTCTTCCCCGCTCCTCCTTTGATCTTCTCCCCCTCTCCCCTTTTCCCCTTCTCCCCTCTCTCACTCTCTCTTACTCTCCCATTCGCCAACCCTCACAACCCTTCAGGGATCTGGCTGCAAGGCCTCTAGCCTCTCTGCTTTGCCTCTTTCTTAATTAAGCCCCTTTATAACCCTCTCTGGGGTTTTGATTGGCCCTGACACGTGACCACATGTTTGTGGGTTTTATGTGTATTTTAAATGTGGTTGAGATCTAATTTTATAGCAAAGTGTTTAGAAAAATGCTTGCTCTGATTTCAATTTCCTTAAAAAGTTCTATGCACGCATGCAAATTTGCACATAGAAAAAGTTCTATGTGCTCATAAAAAAAAACAGGAAATTTTAGTGTTTGGATTCTACCACCATTTTGGTAGTTATTTAATACTAATTTAATAAATTTTATCATTTAAATAAATGCATAGTTATAATTTTATTAAATTAATTTAATTAAAATGGATTATAAGTAATTAATTTTATATTTGATTTTATATAAGATATATGATTATACTATAAATTATATAAATTAAATATAATAAATGTATTAAAACTTTATTTTGTTTTGGTATCAAGGTGATGTTGGCTTCGTAAAAGCTATTTGGAAGTGTTCCCGTTTTTTCAATTTCATGAAAGAGTCTTGCCAGGATTGGTAGTAGTTCCTCTTGAAAGGTTTGAAAGAATTCATTAGTGAATCCATCTGGGCCTGGGCTTTTGTTTTTGGGCAGACCTTTGATTACCATTTTAAATTCCTCAAGAGTGATGGGATGTTTAGATATGCTACATCCTCCTTATTCAACAGTGGAAGGTTATGAATCCAAAAATTTATCCATTTCTTCCAGTGGCATAGAGTTTCTCAAAGTAGTCTCTGATTATCCTTAGAATCTCCACAGTATCTGGAGTGATCTCCCCCTTTTCATTTCTAATACGGGTTATCAAGTTTCTCTCTCTCTGTCTCTCTCTCTCTTTGTCTCTCTGTCTCTCTGTCTCTCTCTCTCTCAGTTTTACCAATGATCTAGCAATCTTGCTTATTTTTTCAAAGAATCAACTTCTGCTTTCGTTGATCTTTCGGATTGTTTTTTGGGTTTCCACTTCATTGATTTCTGCTCTCAGCTTTGTTATTTTCTTCTGTCTCTTTATTTTTGGTTCCTTTTGTTGGTCATTTTCTAATTTTATAAGCTGTGTCATTAAGCTGTTCAGGTATGCCCTTTCTTCCTTCCTGATGTGTTCTTGCAAAGCTGTAAAATTTCCTCTCAGGACCGCTTTTGCTGTGTCCCATAGATTCTGATAGTTTGTGTCTTCATTGTCATTTGTTTCCAGGAAAGTTTTGATTTCCACTTTGATTTCATCTCGGATCCATTAGTTGTTCAGTAACAGGCTGTGTAATTTCCAGTTTTTAAAAGTTATTCTGTGTTCTTTTGTAGTTCACATCTTATTTCAGAGCCCTGTGGTCAGCGAAGGTAGCCTGCAAAATTTCTATCCTCTTGATTTTATGGAGGTATGTTTTATGTGCCAGCAGCTCTATTTACAATAGCCGTACTTTGGAAACAGCCAAGATGCCCTTCAACAGATGAATGGCTAAAGAAACAGTGGTGCATATATACACAATGGAATATTATGCAGCCATCAGAAGAGATGAAGTCATGAAATTCTTCTATACATGAATGTACATGGAATCTATTATGCTGAATGAAATAAGTCAGAGGGAAAGAGAGAGTCTCATAGTAGTCTCACTCATCTATGGATTTTAAGAAAAATAAAAGACATTTTTGAAACAATTCACAGAGACAAAAGAGAGGAAAGCTGGAAGGTCCAGCTCACAACACGAAGCTCACCACAAAGAGTGATGACTGCACTTAGAGAAATAACTACCATAACAAAGTGAATGAATGAGGGAAGTAGAAAGTTTTCTAGAGTACAGGTGGGGGTGGGAGTGGGTAGGAGGGAGATTTGGGACATTGGTGATGGGAATGTTGCACTGGTGAAGAGGGGGTGTCCTTTACATGACTGAAACCCAATTACAATCATGTTTTTAATCAATGCGTTTAAATAAATAAAAGTTTAATCAATGCGTTTAAATAAATCAAAGTTTTGAATGTTCTGAAAAAAAAAAAAACTTTACTTTTTTTTCCCTCTTCTACCCTAAGTAATAATGTAGGTATAGAGAGTATTCTTGGTTGAAAAACTTTTTCTTGAATATCTCATGTTATTTCTTTTATTCTTTTATAGTTACATATTTCCTATAATTTTAAATTTATATTTTCTGTAAATGTACAGTGTTCTGTTTTTATTGTTAGTGTTAAAGCTCTGATTGTATCTTAAAATGCATCTGTGTGGAGTTGTTGTGCAAAGAATTCTTTAAATATTTTCTGTTTGGAGGTCTAGTTACTTTTCTAAATTGGGAAAACTTTTGACTATTATTTCTTTAACTACGATTTCTACCTCTGTTTGCTATTTTTTTGTGTGACCCTTATAATACAAATATTGTTGCTGTGGATAGAGTTCTATAGGGCTTATTCACTATTTTTACATTTTATTATTCTTTCTTCTATTTTATTTTTTTCCATATATTTCATTACCACATTTTCCAATTTACCAATCTACCAACTGTTTCATTTTTTTTGTTAAGTTCTCCATTATAGCTTAACTTGACTATTACACTTTTAAATTGATATTTGTGTTTGAAACTTTAAAATAATTGTCTGTCCTTGTTAAACACTGAATGCATTTTTTAAACTCTTCTTCAGCAGGCATTTTTATCATTTGAGATTCTTCTCTGGTATTTAGTTTTATTCCATTGTTTATGGAAAATTACTGTTTTCTTGATTTAATTTAATATAGTATATTAACATTTTATGTTGAGTTGAACAGCTGTCACTTGGCTTGCTATGTAGTCTTATATCAGATTTGGGATTGCATAATGTAATCTTAGAATATTTATTTAAGATTCTGTAGAGTTTGTTGCTCTATATACTATGGAGTAAAAATATGAATTTAGAGACATTGGAGTGGGTCCTTCAGTTCTGGAAACATTTGATAGTTTGTGTAGCTCTGCATGATATTATCATTGTAACCAATGCCTAAGTCTTTGACTGCTCACATTTCTTTCAAAGAGTCATGAATGTTCTGAGTGATGCAATGAAAATTTTAGAGACTTATAAAAATTTTACTTATAAATTAGAAGTAATTTATCTTGTCATTATATGATCAAAATCTAATTGATAGGGGTGGAGCAGTAGTACAGATTATCTTGCACGTGACCTGCTTTGATCCCTGGTGCCCCATATGGTCCCCTAGCCAGGAGCATAGCCAGGAGTTACTACTGAGCATCACTAGGTATGTCCCAAAAACAAACAAAAATTTGATTTATATTATTCATTTTAAAAGGGAACTAACAGTATGTATACCTTCATTGTGTAGGGTTTTATGCTCAAGTGGTTGAATTAAAAATTAAGTATTTTATTTTTCTGCTATTCTTAAGGCTATTTGAAATATTTCTGTATATATATTAAAAACAAAAAGTATTCATATATACATTACACACATATAAAACAATTTGATTACTCATTTATTCTTGAGCACTTGGGTTGTTTCCATTTCTCAGTTATTGTGATTAGAGTTGTAATAAATATAGAAGTGCAAGTGCTTTTTGAAATATTGTTTTGGGGCTTTTGGGATAGATTTCAAGAAATGCATTTGGTGACTCATATGGAAGATCAATTTTTTATTTGTTAAGAAACCTCCATATTGTTTTCCATAGAAGCTAATGTGAACATCTCCACCATCAGTGAGTCATTTCTGCAACATTCGTGGCAGCATAGGTTGTTTCTACTGCTTCATTAAGAGTATACCAATATTACTGATATGATGTGGTTTTTCTTTCTTTTTTATTTTTTCTTTATTTAAACATCTTGATTACATAAATGATTGTGATTAGGTTTCAGTCATGTAAAGAATCCTTCCTTCACCAGTGCAACATTCCTACCACCAATGTCCCAAATCTCCCTCCATCCCACCCCACCCCCACCTGTACGCCAGACAGGCTTTCCAGTTCCCTTATTCATTCACATGATTATGGTAGTTCTCTGTGTAGTTATTTCTATAACTGCACTCACCACTCTTTGTGGTGAGCTTCATGCAGTGAGCTGGAAGTTCCAGCCCTCCTCTCATTGTCTCTGAGGATTGTTACAAAAATGACTTTTATTTTTCTTAAAACTCATAGATGAGTGAGACTATTCTGCGTCTCTCTCTCTCCCTTTGACTTATTTCACTCAGCATGATAGATTCCATGTACATCCATGT
Source organism: Suncus etruscus (assembly GCF_024139225.1). Taxonomy (NCBI): domain Eukaryota; kingdom Metazoa; phylum Chordata; class Mammalia; order Eulipotyphla; family Soricidae; genus Suncus; species Suncus etruscus. Next base: position 1,151,556 of record NC_064857.1, read on the forward strand.
ATAGAAAAATTTCATGACTTCATCTCTCCTGACGGCTGCATAATATTCTATTATGTATATGTACCATAGTTTCTTTAGCCATTCGTCTGTTGAAGGGCATCTTGGTTGTTTCCAGAGCCTGGCTATTGTGAATAGTGCTACAATAAATATAGGTGTGAGGAAGGGGTTTTTGTATTGTATTCTTGTGTTCTTAGGGTATATCCCTAGGAGTGGAATAGCTGGGTCGAATGGGAGCTCAATTTCCAGATTTTGGAGGAATCTCCATATCGCTTTCCATAGAGGTTGGACTAGACGGCATTCCTACCAGCAGTGGATAAGAGTTCACTTCTCTCCACATCCCTGCCAGCACTGATTGTTCTCATTCTTTGTGATGTGTGCCAATCTCTGTGGTGTGAGGTGGTGTCTCATCAATGTTTTGATTTGCATCTCCCTGATGATTAGTGATGAGTGTTGCAAGTCAGCCCCTGAAGAGGTTGACTGATGGAGGGATGGAGGATGAGGTCTTTCCCCTTCAGTTCAGAGCACAAGTCTGCCACCCTGTCTAGCTGACGGTTCTGAGGTGAAACGGCGGGTAAACAGCTCACAGACTTTTAGTACTATTTATAAGTACTATTTATAATAAAAATTATCACAAAATGATTTAAAGGTATGGATAGATAAATTATGTTAAGAAAATTGTTTGAGGAGACCTGAGAGAGAGTACTTTGTGTAAGGCATTTGCATTTTTGTAGATAACTTGGTTTTGATTACTGGAATTACAAATGCCTGGTAATTTGGTAATGATAAATTATCAAAGCCTGCCAGGATTAGATTCCTGAGCACAGACTGAGGAGTAAACCCTGTCTTAAAAGGTAAAATTATAAGCTTAATGTATTTTATTACTTTCTTAAGCTTTAAAATGTATAATTGATATGCACTTTTTTCTAAGAAATATTTATAATTGCTATAGAAGTCATGACAGTATTAAAAAGTTCATTAAACAAGCTAGGGATGTGCTGTTCTTTGAGAAGGAATGTGATGTTACTTATCTAAGGTGTGAGTGTTGAGTGACTGAAAGTTACTTCTTTCTGACCTGTAAGGTATATATATGAAGTGCCGGGGTGGTAGGGCACTTTGTGGGGGTCCAGGTGACATACTATCTGTGGATATTCAAAGATAGCTACAGTTTAAATAAATGAAATATACTCTGCTATAATTTATTATCTTCTGATTGTTTTTATAATTTCAATTAGGGTGATAATTCCATTTTATGACTCATACATCCAATCTGTGCAAAAACAACAACCATACAGATCAAAAGACCCTTATGTTCAAAAAGTTGGGCTGTTCTGACATTCTTTTGAGCTCTTTAATTTATACCTACATGCATTTATATTTCTATCATATGTAAAATTTTAGGTAAACTTATTCTGTTTTTGTCAGCATATTCTTGAAGTTTTGTTCTTTTAAAGGGTAATGGATTATAACCTTCGAGAATACTCAAAGAAATAATTTTAGTTTCTACACATCAGACCTCAAATATAAGAAACTATCACTTGTCAAAATGTTCTGTACTATCATACAATATCTATTGTACAAAGAAAATTCTCCCTGACCTAATAGTCCTCTCTCTGTTTTGCAGTTCATTTCATTAGCTATCTACACTGTTCTGTTCAATGTAACAAAACTACAACCCTTCTTGGAGATATTACTCGTTTCATAGCCAGTTATTAAAGGCAAGCATTCAATATTTATACATAACCTTGGAAATATATAGGCTTCGTGACTGCTTTTGAAGAAGTAAGACTTAGTGTCTTCTCTTATCCTTTCTTTTTTGCAGTTTATATTGGTAGCTCACATTTCTTCAAAGCGCCAAGCTCTTAGTATTTTCTTTAAATATTACCTTCTGAGTTTAAAAGGTGTATTTTAATTTAATTCAATTTAAAAGGTATATTTTAATATATATAGAACTATTCTCATAACAAAATATTTTTATTAATTTTTATTGTGAACAAAATGAATTATGAGTCTTTCACAGTAATATTTCATAAGTGTTATTTTTTGATTCTCTCAAAAATGTTATAAGATATTATACTACTTCAAATTTATAGTTAAAAAACAGAAACAAAAACGAAAGTCTAATTTATATTTATTAAGTCAATGGGGTTAATAACTAATCATTAGCCCTCTAATCCAACTTTCCTAATTGCATTGCATTGGTGGCATAAAAATATTGCCCAAATGTATAGAGCAGCCATTTTTAATATTTTGAAAATTTAATAAATTTGAGATTTTAGTAAATTTCAATGATTCATCTGACTTGAGTGGTTTTATAACACCCATGTATTATATTAATTTACCATAAATAAATCACCAAAACCCAATCAACTTCACTGGCTACCTTCTAATTAAAATTAAATCTCAATTAATTCAATATGAAATACTCTATGAAAAATAGTAACTACTAATTTGATATCTGTATAATTTATATTAAAATATAATTCACATTAAAATATCTTCAACCTAAATCCTTATTTCATAATAAATCAAGCTTTCATTTTAACTTAAAATTTGATAAGGGGCCAAAGTGGTGGTGCAGCAGTAGGGTGTTTGTCTTGCATCCAGTTGATCTAGGAAGGACTGAGGTTGGATCCCCGGTATTGCATATGGTCTCCCCAAGTCAGGAGCAATTTCTGAGCGCATAACCAGGAGTAACCCCTGAGTGTCAAGCAAAAAAAAGAAGAAGAAGAAGAAGAAGAAGAAGAAGAAGAAGAAGAAGAAGAAGAAGAAGAAGAAGAAGAAGAAGAAGAAGAAGAAGAAGAAGAAGAAGAAAAGAAATCCAGTTCTTATAATTAGTCTTGTTTTTTTCTTTAAGAATATATAATGAAAGTCAGTGATATGCAAAGCATCTCAACAAATAATTCTCATTTGTTCAGTTTATTTTAGTCATAGGGTAGAAGGAACTTGAATATTGGGATAACTGCAGAGATAACTCACAGGGACCTCTATAATCTTGTGGTGGTTTCTCACCTCCCAAATGCAATATGCTTTTCCTGTGAAAAAATAAAAATGAAAAACAAGAGGATACATATCAGAAGCAGAATGTAAACATTCAACTGTCATTTATTCTTGGCCAGGCAAAGTTGCTATTTCTAGTATCAGAAAATGCTCCTGCTAGATCCTTTTCTTTACAACATTTGCTCTATGAATATTTAGTTCCTCAATATATCTGGATTTCTGAAAAGTCAAGTTTACCATCTGCTTTTAATTCTCCTTATGGAACTTTTACTCACAGACTTCATATAAAAGAACATGAGGTAAGAAATGTAGCATTTTATCATCAATTTTGTTCTATCAGTGAAGATAATGTCTATCTTCTAGGTCCCAAATGATCAAAGAAGTAAGTCCTATAGTTGTTTTCAGTTATGTTCATAAAACAATGTCCTCAAACAAATGCTGAAGTACACATTTTATATTAAAATATTACACCTGTACTTAACTATTTGAATGAACTATATTAACATTTAGTTAAATTTGAAAATGCATATTTCTAAATTATATACGTTTTTCAGGATGAAATGCTTATATGTGTGTGTGTGTATATATATATAACACCCAGCAGCGCTCAGGGGTTACTCCTGGCTCTATGCTCAGAAATCTCTCCTAGCAGGCTCAGAGGACCATATGGGATGCCAGGATTCGAGCCACTGACCTTCTGCATGAAAGGCAAATGCCTTATCTCCATGCTATCTCTCTGGCCCTGAAATGCTTATATTTGATTAATTTATTGTTTTAATGACTTCAACAGAAATAGAAAGCTATAAAAATTGCCTAAGAAACTGAATGTTTATTTCTTATTTATCTACCTCAAAATTGTGGCAAATCAAGGTCTATGTCAACAGTGCTAGTAACAAGTCTCTGGGGGCATTTTTAATGGCTTCTAACTTACAATTTCTACATACTAAACTCTTTGACTCTTTGACTGCATAGAATATACTTTGGGAAACCCATCAAAGAGCAAAAGAGATTTTTTTTTTTTGCCTTTGCTCCTGAATTGCTTACTTGAAATGTCTCATTTGAGGAATGGAAGGCATACTTCCTTAAATTGTGGACCTCTATCTGAGGTCTGAAATCTTACTATAAACTATTTTCTCAGGTTAGTCTTAATTTTGTAATATAAATGTGAGAATCGTTTTTGGATTTTAACTGTTTGATCTTTCACATTTAAAATCTTATTAGACACATAAAACAAGTTGCCCCCAGGTGAGCATACCCTGCCCTGAGAACAGAGTCTACATCATCCACCCGCTACACTCAGAAGCATGTTACCCTCAGGTGAGCAGTTCCCACCCTGAAGGACAGAGCCAAAGGAGTGTAGTCACTCTGCTCTGCTACATGGCCATGTACTTCTCCTAGTCAGTGAACTCTAGCACAGCACATAGAAAATACCACACTGCAAGGGTGACAGCACAGGTCTCCACCATGCTTTGAGAATGAAGATAGTAGCTCTGATGACCGAAAAAGTACCAACCACATATTTAGTTTCTCTGATAAGGACTTTAGAAAAAATATATGAAGGATGCTCATAGAGCTCAAAGAAAGCATGGAACAAACTGAACAAATCACAAGTAATAATCGAGATTATATGGAATTAGAAATGATAAAACTTTAAACTGAAATAATAGAACTACAAAATTTGATAGGTGAAACAAAAAACTCACTTGAAAGCCCTTCAACAGAGTAACAGCAGTTGAGGACAGAATTTGGGTTGGTAGAGGAACTTTCAGACCTAATATCAGCCCTAAAAGATGAACTTAAAGGTCTTCTTTAAGACAAGACAGACCAATAGACACATCAAATGCTTACAAAAGGATGATATCCATGATAATTATCTCAACGTCAATGGACTAAATGCACTAGGTAGAGACACAAAGTGGAAAAAAATAAATCAAAAAGCTGAATTCAACATTTTACTGCCTATAAAAAACACATCTATATATTCAGAAAAAACTATACTAAAAGTCAAAGATTGGAGGGCAATCATTTAAGATAACAATTTCCTTAAAAAGGCTGGAGTGGCCATACTAATATTATATGACAAAAACCTTAAACTTAAAAATGTTATAAGGTATAATAATAAACATTTATTAATAATTAAGGGATATGTAAAACAAGAAGAAATTACACTCCTAAACATATATGCACCCAATGAGGGACCAGCAAAATATTTAAAACACTTGCTCACAAATTTGAAGAACACATCAATAGCAAAATAATAATAGTGGGAGATTTCTGTCACACCTTGATAACTTAACCAGGCTGAAACATAACAATTATATAGGAGGCTCTAAGAGGAGAAAAGCAAGAAGTTGCTTGTATACATCTACATCTATTTAGTATATGTGAGTATATATTATAATATTATAGTATATATGTAGTTATATGTATAAAACTACATATATACACATATGCATATATAGTATATGTGAATATATATTATAGTACATACAGATATATACTATTTACAGTATACACATATATAGTATATGTGAGCATATATTGTATTGTTATAGTATATATGTAGTTATATATATTATATATAAGTGTATATAGAGCTCTCCAGCCCCAGAAAACTGGATACACATTCTTGTCCAATTCATATGGGTAATTCTCCAAGATAGACCACATACTGGACCATGAAACATATCCCCATAAAATCAAGATGATAGAAATTGTACAAACTAACTTCTCAGATCATAATGCACTGAAATTAAAAGTGAATTACAAACAGACTGAAAGGAGAAGTTTTAACACCTGTTAATTAAACATCTCACTACTAAACAGCCAGTGGTTTAGAGATAAAATCAAAGAGGGAATCAAAAGATTCTGGAAACAAATCAGAGCGAAAACACAAATGATCAGAATTGGTGATATACAGTAAAAGTGGTACTAAGGGAAATTTGTGCAGCTTTTCAAGCTCTCATCAGGACTGAAGAAGGGACTTACCCAAATAACTTACTACTTTCTGTCTGCACAGAGGCAGGGTTGGAAGTTGGAAAACTGGGGGTAATCGTGCATGGAAGGTCACACAGCTTGTGGGATTGAAGCTGAAACATTGAATGCTAAAAGTAATTGCATTATGACTGATTTTGTAAACCACAATGTTTGTTAAATGAATTAAATATTTATTTAATTAAAATCAAACCATTTAAAATCATAAAAAATTAAACCATTAAATAAATAATGGTTCTCACCGACATAATTTTAATAAAACACTCATCACCAGCGTACCCATCTCCCTCTCCTCAAGTAGGCTGGCTTCTCTAGAGAGTGCACATCTACCTGTTTATGTCAGTCATGATTTTCTTTACAATGTCAGGTGCATTGGACCTAGTTTTCCTCTCCTCAAGTGTTAATGTTTGGTAACATTCTATACCAGAATATGTCCTTATTTTGAATAAAAGATATGGAAATTTAATATATTTGTTTTACATCACACACTTTTATTTCCAGTCTTTAAGTACTTAGAGGTTCTATTTCTTCAAATTAACAACCACTATATTGTCTCTAATCCTATCTCTTACCTACTTCTACTATATTCTCTCTCTCTCTCACTTCTCTCTCTTTAAATGCTCAAAACTTACTTTGTGCTGAGGGATTACTTCTGGCAGGGCTCTGGAGACCATATGGCTTTCTGGAGATTGTACCCAGCAGCATGCAAGGCAAGTGCCTTATCAAATACAAGGCAATCATCTTACTATTGCTCTGGCCTCATAAGACATATATTTCTGATCTCTGTCTATTGATCAAAATATCCCTTCACTGTGGCTTCAGAGTAAGGCTCAAATGGTATGTAGCTACAGCTTAAATCATATATCAGTGGGCAGTTTTTAGTATCTTTATCTTGGCTATTGTTTGGAAAACAGTTTCAGTTCCTTGTCATGTGAGTCTTTTTCCACATAAAACAAACAAACTTCTTCATCGAAGTGTACAAGAGGAAACAATAATCTCCTAATAAGAAATAAGTTAAACTTTTGTAAACTAATTAATTATACTGTACTGGCAAATCTGAGTCTGAAATGCACATTGAACAATAGTAGGGACTAACACCAGGGACAAAACATCAGAAGGGGACTTATTGGGAGGCAGTTTCCAACTGCCTGTCCCACTACCATCCATGGATCTTGATGGTTTCTCCAAGTCCCAGAGTGAGAAACTGTGTATATATACAATTATATATAAGTATATATGTTATGTTGCATATATTTTATGTATTATATAAACAAGCATATCTACAACAGGATCTATACAGAAGGGATCAGCACAGTTGGTCTACAAACACCATTGTAAGCTTTTCTGATTACAAAACTAAACTTATGACTACAATATGCCTGACATAGCACTTTACCCACAAATAATCATCAAATTTTACCAAATAGGAACATGTGTTAGATGAGTAGATTAAATTATAGGTAGAGACATCATAAATAAAATAATTTGTTATAGAATGATAACAAAATGTACAAAAATACCTAGGTAGTATAATTGCAGGTAATTTATATTTTTTCTTTAATGAGGCTGCATACTTCAGTTTTTTGTTTCAGGATGATTAAGTATTTTCTTTATAATTAAGAACTAGGTGGATAGGAGTGACAGCATGGTGTTCAGGATGTTTGCCTGGCACACGGCAAGTTTTAATCCAAGTTCAATCCTCAGCATCTCATATGGTCTTCTGAGCCTGAAGAATTATTTCTGAGCACAGTCAGGAGTAAAACCCTAGAGCTACAAGACCACCTCCCAAAGAGTTATGTCAAAAGTTAAAGCTAAACTACTATAGTCATGCGGCATTATTTAGTCAAAGACTATCTATAGATTAAATGATTTATGGTCTTGAATAAAGTTTGCTTCTAACAGTAAAAATTTGTGACTAGGTGAATATGAATATTATCTGACTTGTTTTGTATTAGACCTAAAATATTTCTAAATCGAAAATTATCTTTCACACTAAGTTTAAAGCTAACATAAAGATGTAGAAAATTAAAATAAGGTGTAAAATATGAGGACTTATTTAAAAAGCGGATTACAAATAATATAATTTTTCTTTGGCTCTAAATATTTAGCTATAAAATAATATGAGGCCTTCTTTTCAGTTAGATAGGCATTGCCTCTGCAGGATACTAGGTAAATGTCTCCATGAACAGCAGGAGAAATAAAATACTCCTATAAAGATAGTCAGAGTTACAAATTTTTTAATCTGAAAGTCTTAGTTTTTCCCCCAGTGAACAGTATAATTCTAATGAATGAATAAATTTATATAATATTTGTCAAAGACCTTTAAAACCATAGAAATAGTGACTAAGCTCATACATTTTCAGTGGAAGCACACAGCATGAACTAATATTATTACAGATAAAAGCCTAGACTGATATACTTCTACATTTAAATTGTGATTTATAACAAATAGATAAAAAGGAAAAAAAACTATTATCAAAATTCAGTGAGAAAAGGTAAATAAATTTATTAACCTCCCATAATGGCTTAAAATAAAGAGAATAATGAATAAACTATTTATAGGGGAGCACTCTCAAGCAGAACAAGAGGCCTGAATGCTACTGCTAGCAACATTTGATCATCTGAATCAATAACAGGATTCAAAAAGTAGTAATGCTTAGGCCCAGCAGTTGTGGGGCACCAGTCAATGCCAAGAATAATCACTCTTTCCTTGGACATGCAAGGTATGAGCTTCTGACCCACCCAAATTATCTCCCTAGCCTAAGAATATGTAAATTAAAAGAGAAGTGGCTTAACAACTAATTAAAATGCAAGTGCTTTATTGAGAAACCCTGTAGACAAATTGCGAAAGCAATTATGACACAATTGAGAAAATATAAACACAAAATTTTGATGAACAAAACTATAATCCCATCTCTTACTACAACGTGCTTTAATTTTACTATTTTTAAAGTATCATGCTATAACCGGGTTAATGTTTATGCTTTTGGTGTACAAGGTTACAGTATTTCCATCAACTGCCAATTGTCCTCCACCACTGCTCTATGTCACTTCTAGTTGCCTCTTCTCTACCCACTCTTCTGTTGACCAAAGTCAATGGTTGTTTTCACTGGACACTTTCCATCCTCCTTTGTTTTACTTCTTTCTTGACCACATTAAAGTGAGATCATTCAACATTTGTCCTTGTCTTTTTGATTTGTTTGTCTTAACATGATAGTCTCTGGTTATATCCAAATTGGAGTAAAAATATTTTTTTTCTTATTGATTTTTTTTAATTGGGTTTTTGAGCCACACCTGGTGACACTCAAGGGTTACTCCTGGCTCTGCACTCAGAAATTGCTCCTGGCTTGAGGGACCATATGGGATGCTGGGGGATCAAACTGCAGTCCATCCTGGGTCAGCTGCATGCAAGGCAAACACCCTACCACATGCACCACTGCTCTGGCCCTATTTTTTTTTATTGTTGAGCAATATTATATACCATAATTTCCTTTTTTCCCCAAACAGTTCATTTGGGCTTTTCTTACATTTATATTAATGTAAATGCTATGAACAAAAGTATGCATATATTCTTTCTAAGTAGTGCTATTATGTGCATGGAAGAGATATCAAAAAGTGGGATTTCTATGTCATATGGTCGTTCTAATTTATTTAAGAAGTTGCATATTGTTTTTGCATGTGCATGGGAATGTAAAAAACTACTATGCCTTCAAGTTTAAGAAGTTACATAAATTTTATGGCTTTAGATTGCTTTGTGTACCACTAAGAAATGTTATAATGTACTACAATCTGGGGTCTTGAGGTACAAAGTAATTGTACATGGGTTCTGTTTTATTTTTCTTAATGTTCTTTGATCGTAAGTTCAAAATTAAGGTGTCAGCAGGGGGATTTCTTCTGAGAACTCTGTTTTTGGTGATTGTTCTTCCACTGTAACTTTACCTTGTCCTCTTTCTTTGCATCATTGTTCACATAATTAAAAATAAAATAAGTAAAATAAATAAATAAAAAAACACCAAAACCAACAAATACCCAATCTAGAGCACTCTGGTGTGGAATATTAGAATACGATGTTATCATACAACATTGGGAACAATTTTCCTACTGCACACTAAATATTTTCATGTTTAGTCACTGATAAGTAGTACATAAAACAGTTTAAGTAAATCTCCTTTAAGAATTTTGAAACACAACTACCATCATACTTGTAATCATGATGCTTAAATAAAGATACAAAAGAAACAAAGAAGTTGCATATTGTTTTAATTAGAGTTACCCAATTAATATTCCCTTCAACAGTGAATGAGTTACTTTTCACTTTAGCCCCGAGTCTTACTTCTGCTCTTTTTGATATAGGCCACTCTCACTAGTGTGAAGGGATATCTCATCTTTTTTTTTTTTACATTTTCCTTGCAATCAGCATGAAGAGCATTTATTCTCATATTCCTGTTGAGCCTCTATATAGGTTTCTTGAGAAAATTTCTCTGTTTCTCTCACCATTTATTTATGACATTCTTCATTTTTCTGGTTGAGGCACTATTCATAATTTATATATCTTGGGTGTCGTTTGGCATGCAAATATATCATGATATTGTTAGGGCGTTTTTTATTTTAGTTTTCACTTCTTTTATAGTAAAATGTTTTATTTTGATTATGTTGTTAAGGTCTTTTTATAAAAAATAAATACTGAAATATATGCAATTAAAGATATATATAAATGGTTATATCACTCATATACACAGGTATATCTGAAATTATTGCTTGTGAGTGGGTTGATGACTATACAGATTCAAAGAAATCTTTGTACTACTCTTTCTGCTTTTTGGTATATTTAAAATTTTTATATTAAAATGTTTTCTTTTAAAGAGCATAATTAGCAAAATAAAATAACAATGGCTCTATTTGAATTCTTTCAAAAAGAATTGAATTCTTTCAAAAATAAAGCTAGCTTTATTTCCCTTTTGTAAATTTATTAAGGATTCCTCTAGGGCAAGGTGGCGAACAAGTTCGACACAAGAGTCAAAATCTTATTTGTTTTTTAAAATATGGACATAAAATATGACCTTTCTTTTTTTAACTTTTTTCTTTATTTAAACATCTTGATTAAAAATATGATTGTGATTAGTTTTCAGTCATGTAAAGAACACCCCCTTCACCAGTGCAACATTCCCATCACCAATGTCCCAAATCTCCTTCCATCCCACCCCACCACCACCTGTACTCCAGACAGGCTTTCCAATTCCCTCATTCATTCCCATTACTTCTATAATTGCATTCACCACTTCTTGTGGTGAGCTTCATGAAGTGAGCTGGAAGTTCCGGCCCTCCTCTTATAGTCTCTGAGGATTTTTACAAAAATGATTTTTATTTTTCTTAAAACCCATAGATGAGTGAGACTTATTCTGCATCTCTCTCTCTCCCTCTGACTTATTTTACTCAGCATGATAGATTCCATGTACATCCATAGAAAAATTTTATGACTTCATCTCTCCTGACGGCTGCATAATATTCCATTATGTATATGTACCATAGTATCTTTAGCCATTCATCTGTTGAAGGGCATATTGTTTGTTTCCAGAGCCTGGCTATTGTGAGTAATGCTGCAATAAATATAAGTGTGAAAAAGGGTTTTATGTATTGTATTCTTGTGCTCTTATGGTATATCCCTAGGAGTGGAATAGCAGGGTCGAATGGGAGCTCAATTTCCAGATTTTGGAGGAATCTCCATATCGCTTTTCATAGAGATTGCACTAGACTGCATTCCCACAAGCAGTGTGGATAAGAGTTCCACATCCCTGCCAGCACTGATTGTTCTCATTCTTTGTGATGGGTGCCAATCTCTGTGGTGTGAGATGGTATCTCATCATTGTTTTGATTTGCATCTCCCTGATGATTAGTGCTGAGGAGCATTTTGTCATGATCCTTTTGGCCATTTGTATTTCTGTTTTATCAAAGCATCTGTTCATTTCTTCTCCCCATTTTTGATGGGATTAGATGTTTTTTCTTGTAAAGTTCTGTCAGTGTCCTCTATATTTTGGATACTAGCCCCTTATCTGATGGGTGTTGGGTGAATAGTTTCTCCCACATGGTGGGTGGCTCTTGTATCCTGGGCACTATTTCTTTTGAGGTGCAGAAGCTTCTCAGTTTAATGTTTTCCCATTTCTTTTTTCTTTTTTTTTTTTTTGGTTTTTGGGCCACACCCGGCAGTGCTCAGGGGTTACTCCTGGCTGTCTGCTCAGAAATAGCTCCTGGCAGGCACGGGGGACCATATGGGACACCGGGATTCGAACCAACCACCTTTGGTCCTGGATCGGCTGCTTGCAAGGCAAACGCCGCTGTGCTATCTCTCCGGGCCCTGTTTTCCCATCTCTTGATCTCTGCTTCCACTTGTTTGGAAAGTGCAGTTTCCTCCTTGAAGATGCCTTTAGTCTCAATGTCATGGAGTGTTTTACTGACGTGTTGTCCTATATACCTTATGGTATCAGTTCTGATATCAAGGTCTTTAATCCATTTGGATTTTACCTTCATACATGATGTTAACTGTGGTTCTATGTTCGCTTTTTTGCAAGTGGCTAACCAGATCTGCCAGCACTAGTTGTTGAAGAGGTTTTCTCTGCTCCACTTAGTATTTCTTGCTCCTTTGTCAAAAATTAGGAAATTGTATGTCTGGGGAACGATCTCTGAGAACTCAAGCCTATTCCACTGATCTGAGGGTCTGTCTTTATTTCAATACCATACTGTTTTGATAACTATTGCTTTGTAGTACAGTTTAAAGTTGGGGAAGGTAATGCCTCCCATTTTCCTTTTCCCTAGGAGTGCTTTAGCTATTCGAGGCTGTTTAATGTTCCAGATTAACTTCATAAGTGTTTGATCCACTTCTTTGAAGAATGTCATGGGTATTTTTAAGGGGATCACATTAAATCTGTACAATGCTTTGGGGCATATTGCCATTTTAATTATGTTAATTCTGCCAATCCATGAGCAGGGTATGTGTTTTCATTTCCATGTGTCCTCTCTTATATCTTAGAGTAGGGCTTTATAGTTTTCTTTGTATAGGTCCTTCGCGTCTTTGGTCATGGGATTGCCTTCTTGAGGTCCATCTCTTCCCTATCACTATTGGTGTATAAAAAGGCCATTGATTTCTGTGTGTTAATTTTGTAGCCTGTCACCTTGCTATGTGAGTCTATTGTTTTTGGTAGAGTTTTTAGGGCTTTAGGGTTTTCTAAGTAGAGTATCATGTCATCTGCAAACAATGAGAGCTTGACTTCTTCCTTTCCTATCTGGATTTCCTTGATATCTTTTTCTTGCCTGATCGCTATAGCAAGCACTGCCAGTACTATGTTGAAGAGGAGTGGTGAAAGTGGACAGCCTTGTCTTGTACCAGAAAGCTCAACCATGTTTTTCTTCAATTCATCTACTGAGTTTTTCAGACCTATTATTTGACCTGAAATTTCAGTTTGGAGTTTTCTGATTTCTATCTTCATATTCTCTTGATTCTTATTAGTGTTCTCTTCTATACTTTCTTTGAGTTCTTTGAACATCTTCCACATTGCAATTCTAAACTCCTTATCTGAGAGACTAACTAGTTGGTTGGTCATGTTCAAATCATCAGAGTTGCCATCGTCATTCTCTATGTCTGACGCTGGCCTGCGTTGTTTCCCCATTGTCACACTTGTATTGTGGGGTTTTCTACATGTTGTGGTTTCAGGGGTCCTCAAGCTTTTTAAACAGGGGGCCAGTTCACTGTCCCTCAGACCACTGGAGGATCTGACTATAGTAAAAACAAAACTTATGAACGAATTCTTTTTTTTTTTTTTTTTGGTTTTTGGGCCACACCTGTTTTACACTCAGGGGTTACTCCTGGCTATGCACTCAGAAATCGCTCCTGGCTTGGGGGGACCATATGGGACACCGGGGGATCAAACCACGGTCCATCCTACGCTAGCGCTTGCAAGGCAGACACCTTACCTCTAGCGCCACCTTCCCGGCCCCTGTGAACGAATTCTTATGCACACTTCATATATCTTATTTTGCAATGAAGAAACAAAACAGATACAAATACAATATGTGACCTGCGGGTCATAGTTTGAGGACCACTGGAATGATGTGCACGGCTGGGAAGTAAAGCGGAGCGGCCGTGCTCCTCTGGCTCCACCCTTTCTGGGCTTTTAAACTCACCTCCAGGGAAGGCTCCAGGGAAGGTGAGCCATCCACGGATGGGCCACACACAGGATGAAATCAGGCCGAAGATGGAGCACAGCACAGAAGAGAGGCAGATAGGGGTTCTGGCATCTGAGTTCCAGCAGAGTTCAGTGGCTTCCCCTTTCTGGGTGTGTAAGCTCACCCCCAGGAAAGGCTCCAGGGAAGGTGAGCCGTCTGCAGATGAGCCACACACAGGATGAAATCAGGCCAAAAATGGTGCACAGCACAGAAGACAAGCAGATAGGGGTTCTGGCATCTGAGTTCCAGCAGAAATCAGCGGCTTCCCCTTTCTGGGCTTGTAAAGTCAGCCATTTCTTTTTTTTTTTAATATAATTTTTATTTTGATCATAGTGGCTTACATATTGTTGACAATAATATTTTAGGTACATATTTACATAAAATCAGGGGAATTCCCATCACCAAATTGTCCTCCCTACACCTCCATTTTTGTTTTCCCTCCCATTTCTTCTTCTCTCACCCCCAGGGCGGCTAGAATATGTGGTCCCCTCTGTATCCAACCTACTACTTAGTAGTCTTGCACCTGTTTGGTCTTGATGCCTCCCTTATTTTCCCCTCTAACTGGAGGCAGGACTAGCTATTTCAAATTGCGTGGTTTTGCCTGAAAAAGAAAAAAGTAATAAACTGGGGTAAGAGTCTTATACCCCGAATATGGGCGGAATCCTTATAGAGGCTCTCATCATCGGTTTGGGAGATGAAGGAGAAAGAGAAGGTGAAACACTCCACCAGTACCAAAAGAAGTGTCAAATATCCAGTGAGAACTCCAGCTATATCGATAAGCACCACAAAAAACAAACAAAAAACAAAACAAAATAAAACAAAAAAAAAACAAAAAAAAACAAACAAACAAAAAAACACGCCATGGCTTGAAATAAGAAACATGGCATAGAGAGGCTCGGCTGGGACCAGAACACTCCACATGCCAGGATTTCGTGGGCTTTTGACTGGTATGATGGGGGCTCTGGGCAGGACAGCTAGCCATAGGACCCTGGGCTGACCACTTTGTCCAGGAGAGCATGATTCCCCCCACACCAGGCGGGTCTTCAGGGCCACGCCTGGTTAATCGGGCCTTGGGGGGAGGGGGTGAGAAATTCCTCCCTAGGCATCCAAAAACTACAGAGGCCCGGCTGGGCCCAGAACACTCCGAATGCCAGGATTTCTTGGTGTGTTTGCCTGGTATGTTGGGGGCTCTGGGCAGGACAGCTAGCCATAGGACCCCTGGGCTGACCACTTAGTCCAGGGGAACAAGATTCCCCCACACCAAGCGGGTCTTCAGGGCCACGCCTGGTTAATCGGGCCCTGGGGGGAGGGGGTGAGAAATCCTTCCTAGGCATCCAAAAACCACAGAGGCTCGGCTGGGACCAGAACACTCCACATGCCAGGATTTCGTGGGCTTTTGACTGGTATGATGAGGGCTCTGGGCAGGACAGCTAGCCATAGGACCCTGGGCTGACCACTTTGTCCAGGAGAGCATGATTCCCCCCACACCAGGCGGGTCTTCAGGGCCACGCCTGGTTAATCGGGCCTTGGGGGGAGGGGGTGAGAAATTCCTCCCTAGGCATCCAAAAACTACAGAACCGCGCGGGGGCGTAAGGCCCCGCGCGTACTTCATGTATTTCATGTATTCAGAATATCCCTTATTCTTATGTTATGTTTTCCATATACAGAATGTTTATTTTGTATTCTCCCCTTTCCCACACCCCTACAAAGCTCTTTTTTACTCCTTAACTCTCTAACACCTTCTCAAACATCACTAATCTAGTTTTCTCTTTTTAACTTCAGTAGTGTAGAATCGTAATCACAGTCCAAAGCTGTGCATTGTGTATGACAACCCCAAACTGTTTCAAGATACATAAAATGGACACGTATTTCTTTAGAATATTTTGTGTTTTTTCTCTGACAGCTATAATTCTTACTAAATGTTGTCTTATACAGTGATGATTCTAACCACTTTTTATCTTCTCTTTTTGAGCTGTTTAACAAGGAATTTTGGTGGAAGAGTCCCCCAGTTTAATGCTTATGATTGAATCATGTCAATGGAATCATTGTAATTGTTCTTATGGCCCCCATATGCGCCAATAACACCATGTGGCATTGCTTCTTATTTGCATAGGCACATTAAAATGGGAAAATAATATAAATACAAATAAGATCCTATCTAATAGAGATTGGAACACACAAACCTTGTAGTGCAAAGGGACCTTACACCCTGAACATTGACATAACGACCTGGCACAGACCTCAGAAGAAAGGGCATATTCCATTCTCCCCTGAACCAGGAAAGCCATCCACGAAACATCCAGGCTGGTCTATAACATCACCTGGAAGCAATCCTCTACCATGGAAGACCTACACTGCTCAGGCTTCGACCTGCTCAAAAGAGACTTCCCTTAACACTGAGAAGACTTAACAACAACAACGACCGGCTTACAGGACAGGGCTCCCTGCGTTGCCCTTTGATTGTGAGGTGAAAGGAGAGGATGCTCCACGTCCTGACTTCAATGTAAGATATGCAGATTCCAGGATCTTTAATACAGAAACATGATACCAACAACAGAGACTGTGTGAAAAATAAAAGTGTGTTGGCACTACAGACAATGTATTGGATTGGACGATCTAGCTTGCTTGGAGCCTAGACTTGGTCTTGTGCCAGGAAACTTCAGGGGTCTGGTCTCTTTGTACTTAGGCCAAGGTTATTTCTTTCCATGTTCCTCATATTTTGGTGGGCCTATGCAAACAACAATTGCCACTCTAACACCATTCTTACTGTGCTCCTTCGACTCTAATCCTTAAAAAGAACTCACTTAAAATTTGAGGTTAACTTAAGCTAATATGCATGTATATGGAAATGTAAGAAAATACTATGCCTGTAATGTTTAAGGAGTTACGTAAGTTTTATGGCTTTAGATTGCCTTGTGTACTGTTAAGAAATATTATAATGTGTTACAATCTGGGGACTTGAGGGACAAAGTAATTGTACATGGATTCTGTCTTATTTATCTTAATGTTCTTTGGCTGAAATTTCAAAGTTAATATATCAGCAAGGGGACTTCTGAGAATTATGTTTTGGGTGATTGTCCTTCCACTGTAACTTTACCTTGTCCTCTTACTTTGCACCCTTGTTCTCATAATTAAAAATAAAAATTAAAAAAAAAAAAAAAACATGGCATAGCACATAACGAAAGAAAAGAAAGGAAGAGAAAAAATAAGTATAACTGGGGACAACAATTTCAATAATCACACCCAAACAGAGAAATCAACCAAAATAGATAGGTAAATAAAAATAATAATAATAATAATAAATGAAGGTAAAATATATATATATATAACCAAGGTTTTGTGTTTTTTTGTAATTTTGTTTTTTCCCTCCTGCCCTGGCACAGTAAATATTGGGGTCATTCGAAAAGGAATTCACTTGGCCTAAGAAATATGGGGTTTCTCTGTCCTTGGAGTATACTGTCATGGGATCAACTCTAGGCTTTGCTCAGGATCATTTACTCTCCCGGTGGTGTTTTTGAGGTGTTTGGAAGACTTCTGCTCTGTCCAGGGTGATACAATCAGAGCTCTGTGTTTAGAGGTCTCAGTATCTGCACAGATCCTGAGATGGGATTTATGATGAAGTCAGTCTTTGTGGTTCTAGAGGTTCTGTTCCCTCAGTGTCATTCTACTCCATCTTCTGTGGTTGGTGATCTTGGTCTTTGCACTGAGCCTAGGATGGCACCTAGGATAGCGTCTTTGTGCTTCCAGAAGCCCCATTTCGTTACAATTGCCTCTGCAGGACCTTTGGGACTGGGGATCATGATTATTGTGCAGGTCATAGTTCAAACCCTAAACTAGGGCTTTTTTTATTGGTCCCAAGATGTATACAGTCTGGTCGTGGTTCTATCAGCCAGTCATCTGTAAATCGCGATCTTGGCTTTTGGACCTACCAAAGGGTGCCAAGTCTTCTGGTATTGTCTTATCGTTAGCTGGTAGGGTAGGCTAATCTGCTCTAAGGTCAAGTTGTTCACATTTTCCTCGTTGTCAGGATATCATGTTAGAGCTGGCCCTTGCTGTTGACCCCGCAATATTAAGGTTGTCCTGGATGGGATTTGTTTCCTGGAGCTGTTGTGAAGAACTGTGCCGTTTCTATGTCTGGGATCCAGGGTTCAAGGCTGGATGAATGGTATCTAATCACCTGAGGTCTAAGTTGATTCCACATGACATATTTTCCAGGTAGGAGATATCCCTGTATTGTAAACAACTATGAGTTCCTATCTCTAGTAGATAAGAGCTCTTTTTTTTATATGCCAGATTTCCCCTTTATTTAGTGTGCCTTTGCAGGGAGAAATGGTGCTACTTTATATTGTCAGTGTATTTGGGGGTGGACAGAGGGAATAACAGAAACAGGTCACATACCCAAAAATGATTAAAAAAAAGGAAATAAAAATGTATGTGCTCACATATGTATATGTAGGACAGACATTTAAAAAAATAAAGTAAAAAAAAATAAAGAAAAGAAAAAGAAATAAAATGAGTTAGCGAAGTTTTTAAAGGACCAAAGTGGTGCAAAAGACTACCTTACATTTGTGGGAAAGCAGGTAAAGAGGTGGTGTATTACAGGTCTTATGCCTATGTTGGAAGTACAGTTTTTCCCATTGTCTTTTGGGTTTTTTTTGTGGTGTGTGGGTTCCCAGGCATCTTTCTATCACACCCCCTGACCTTCTTCAGATTGGTAAAAATTTGCGGCAGGGAGGTCTTGGAAGAGTTCTTGCATTGGGGATACTTTTGGACCTAGGTCCGGTTTCAAGAAACAGTCCACGTTAGGGGGAGTTGGTAGAGAGGGCTGCGCAGCATGAGTCCGCAGGGGAGTTGGCTGTCTTTTCTTGCAGGAGACGAGGTGTGGGTTTGACTGGGTGTCCCCTCGCCTGGGTGCTGTGTACTGGTTCGTTGGGTAGGAGGTCGATCTTGATGCCTAATAGATTAAGGACTGAGGGTGAAGAGTTTTAATATGGTGGGAGATCTGGATGGGATTGAGGGGTGAAGGGATAGTTGGATTTCCAGAGGGGAGAAAGGGGAAGGTATATGAGAGGAGTATGAAGGGAGAGAAAAGAGAAAATACCTTAGAAAGAAAGGGAGAAGAGAAAGGGAAAAAATGTAAAGAGAAGAATAGAAAAGAGAAAAATGAAGGGAAAAAAAAGAAAAAAAAAAGAAAGTAGTGAGAAGAGAGGAAAGAATAGCAAGGGAATGCTGGTTTGGTTGAATGTGTTCCATGAATAGAGCCTGTAGTTTAAGTCTGTACATCACGGTTACTGCTTCAGTGGTCTGACTGGTCACATGCTTCAATTCCTAAAACAAGGTATAACCTAGAGATAAAGTGTATGTTAAAGATTTTTCTCGTGGCCATCTCGTAGTGCAAGCAAGTTATGGTATCTTGTGTGGTATCCCGAGTTGCCATCTTAGTTTGTCCGCCCTTTGTATCCAAGGGTGCCTGTGGACAGAGAAGCTGAGAGGTTATTTAGAATATAGTAAGATAAAGGCATTAAAACATAGTGTTATGGTATGTTTTCATTGCAGTCAGTGATTTCCCGTGGTGTTCTATACTTGTGTTCCTGTATACGATCTCTAAGGGATTATTGTGAGCCTTTGTTGTAGAAGTCTGATTACATACCTGTTCTCTCTATGCTGGTGTTTCTGTTGTTGCTGTTTTCTTTGTGATATAATGTGTAGTCAAGAGTTTGCGTTGTTCCTTTTTCATGTATTTTGGACACTACTCCCAAGTATATGTTTACTATTACAGTGTTTGGAGTTTCTACCCTGTTAAACCCTGTTATTTGATTGTTAGGTATTAGTTGTGTATAAAATATATGTTCTAGGTGCTTCAGAATAGTGCTACTATTCTGTGTTTATCTTTTGTCTTCTGACTTACTTCGTTTAACATAACATGATCTAGGTCCATCCACGTTGCTGCAAAGTCTGTGATTGTATCATTTCTGACTGCCATGTAATATTCCATTGTGTATATGTACCACATCTTAATGATTCATTCATCTGTTGTTGGACATCGAGGTTGGTTCCAAGATTTGGCTATTATACTGAGTGCTGCGATAAATAGCAGGGTGCATACGTATTTTGGAGTAAATATCCTTCCAACTTGGGGGTATATGCCTAGGAGAGTAATTGCTGGGTCAAATGGCAGCTCAATTCTGAGTTCTTTGAGCACTCTCCAGACTTTACTCCATAGGTGTTGGACTAGGAGGCATTCCCACCAGCAGTGGATGAGAGTTCCTTTCATACCGCATCCCCGCCAACAAAGGTTGTTTCCATTATTTTTGATGTGAGCCATCCTCACTGGTGTAAGGTGGTATTTCATTGTTGTCTTGATTTGGATCTCCCTGATGATTAGTGAAGGTGAGCATGTTTTCATGTGTTTGTTGGCCATCCTTCTGTCTTCCTCAGAGAAGTGTCTATTCATTTCATCTCCCCATTTTTTTTACCGCTTTATTTGGTCTTGGGGGGGCTCAGCTTTCTGAGTGTTTTGTATGTTCTAGATATCAGCCTTTTATCTGATATGTCGGGTGAAAAGATTTTTTCCCATTCTGTTAACTGTCTTCTTGCATTAAGTACGGTTTCTTTTGCCATGCAGAAGCTTTTTAGTTTGATGTAGTCCCATTTGTTTATATTTGATGCTAACATTCTTGCCATTGGTGCTCCATTCTCAAAGATCTTTTTGATATATAGGTCTTCGAGTGTTCTGCCTATTTTATTCTCGATAAACTTTATAGATTCGGGTCTGATTTCAAGGTCTTTGATCCATTTTGAGTTAACTTTTGTATAAGGGGTGAGGTATGGGTCAATCTTCACTTTCGTACATGTGGTTTTCCAGTTGTACCAACACCATTTGTTGAATAGACTTCCTTTGTTCCATTTCAGGTTCTTGCCTCTTTTATCAAATATTAGTTGGCTGTATATCTTGGGGTTTATGTCTGGGAATTCTGTTCTGACCCACTGGTCTGAGGTCCTGTCTCTGTTCCAGTACCATGCTGTTTTGATTACTATGGCTTTATAGTATAGTTTCAAGTTAGGTAAGGAGATGCCTCCCAGCTTTTTGTTTTTCAGTATGTGTTTGGTTATCCTGGGTCTTTTGTGGTTCCAGATAAATTTTGTGATTGATTGTTCTATTTCTTTAAAGAATGGTGTCTGGATTTGGATAGGGATTGCATTAAATCTATATAGTAGTTTGGGTAGGATAGTCATTTTGACTATGTTAATTCTACCTATCCATGAGCATGGGATGTTCTTCCATTTCTTTAGATCGTCTTCAATTTCTTTCTGAAGCGTTTTGAAGTTTCCCTGGTATAGGTCTTTCAATTCTCTTGTAAGGTTGATTCCTAGGTACCTGATATTTTTTGATACTATTTTAAATGGTATTGTATTTTTAATCTCTCTCTCCTCGACTTCATTGTTTGTATATAGAAACGCTACTGTCTTTTGTGTATTGACTTTGTATCCAGCCACTTTGCTGTATTGGTTAATTGTTTCTAGGAGTTTTACTGTGGACTCTTTAGGATTTTCGATGTATATCATCATATCATCTGCAAATAGAGATAGTTTGTGTTCCTCTTTCCCAATTTGGATTCCTTTGATTCCCTTCTCTTGTCGGATTGCTATTGCTAGGACTTCTAAGGTTATATTGAATAAGAGTGGACAGAGTGGACAGCCTTGCCTAGTTCCTGACCTTAGTGGGAATGCTTCTAGTTTCTCGCCATTAAGTATAATGTTGGCTGTAGGCTTTTCATAGATAGCTGTAACTATCTTGAGGAAGGTTCCTTCTAACCCTATTTTGCTGAGTGTCTTTAAAATAAAAGGTTGTTGGATTTTGTCAAATGCCTTCTCTGCATCGATTGATATGATCATGTGGTTTTTGTTTTTCTTGTTGTTGATGTGATGTTTAATGTTGATTGATTTGCGTATGTTGAACTAGCCTTGCATTCCTGGTATAAATCCCACTTGGTCATGATGTATGATCTTTTTGATGAAGTGCTGGATTCGGTTTGCTAAGATTTTGTTGAGTATCTTTGCATCTAGTTCATTAGTGAGATTGGTCTGTAGTTTTCTTTCTTGGTGGTATCTTTACCCTCTTTGGGAATGAGTGTGATATTTGCCTCATAAAAGGAGTTAGGGAGGATTCCTGTTTTTTCTATGGTTTGGAAGAGCCTATGGAAAAGTGGTAGTATATCTTCTCAGAATGTTTGGTAGAATTCACCTGTAAATCCATCTGGGCCTGGGCTTTTGTTCTTAGAGAGTTTTTTAATTACATCTTCAATTTCCTCTGAGGTGATTGGTCTGTTTAGGCTTTCTAGTTCTTCCTTGTCCAGTCTTGGAAGAGGGTTTTTCTCCAAGAATCTGTCGATTTCTCCTGGGTTCTCTATCCTAGCTGAGTATAGTTGTTCATAATATGATCTTATGATATTTTGTATTTCTTGGGGTTCTTTTGTAATCTCTCCACTTTCATTTGTGATCCTACTGATTTGGGTGTTTTCCCTCTTTTTTTTTTTTTGGTGAGTTTTGCCAGTGGTTTGTCTATCTTGTTTATTTTTTCGAAAAACCAACTCCTGGTCTCATTGATTTTTTTGTATTGTTTTCTTAGTTTCTATGTTGTTTATTTCTGCTCTGGTTTTTATTATTTCTTGCCTTCTGGTTGTGGTTGGATTTCTCTGTTGCTGTTGTTCCAATTCTTTGAGGTGATCTTTTAAACTGTTGGTTTTGTTATTTTCCTGTTTCTTGACATAGGCCTGTATTGCTATGAGTTTCTCCCTAATTACTGCTTTTGCTGTGTCCCACAAATTTTGTCATGTTGTCTCTTCATTGTCATTTGTCTCAAGGAATCTTTTTATTTCTTCCTTGAGTTGTTCTTTGATCCAGCTGTTGTTGAGCAGCATGTTGTTTAATCTCCAGGTATTAGTTTTTCTCCATTGCTTCTTCTTGACATCAATTTTGACCTCTGTTGCATAGTGATCTGAACGGGTACTTCTAATTATCCTTACCTTTGTGGTCTTATATAGGTTGGCTTTGTATCCTAAGACATGGTCTATTCTGGAGAAGGTTCCATGTGGGTTTGAGAAGAATGTGTATTCTGCTTTCTGGGGATGGAGGGCTCTATATAAGTCTATTAGTCCCAAATCTTCTAATTTTTCATTTAGAGCTCTTATTTCTTTGCTATTTTTCTGTTTGGTGGATCTGTCCAGTGGTTAAAGTGGAGTATTGAGGTCCCCTACTATTATCACATTTCCCTTCATGTGTTTCTCCAGGTTTGCCAGTAGTTGCCTCACATATTTTGCTGACTCTACATTAGGTGCATAGATATTGACCAGGGTTAGTGTTTCTTGATCTAATGTTCCCCTGATCAGTAAGTAGTGACCCTCTTTGTCTCTGATCACTTTCTTGAGGTTGAATGCAATTTGGTCTGATATAAGATTGGCTGTCCCTGCTCTTTTTTGTTTTCCATTGGCCTGAATAATTACTTTCCATCCTTTTATTCTAAGCCTGTGTTTATCCTGTAGCTGTAGGTGTGTTTCTTGCAGACAGCAGAAGTCCGGTTTATTTTTCCTAATCCAGTCTCTACTATGCGTCTTTTAATTGGAGAGTTTAGGCCATTAACATTTAGGGAGATTATTGAGAGAGAGGACTATTGTGCTGTTGTGTTGTGTAGGGTGGCTTTTGTTACAATCGGGGGTTTGGATTGTGTAATTCATCTCTGAGTAGGTCGTTTAGGATCGATTTTGGTTGCACAAATAG
Organism: Suncus etruscus; assembly: GCF_024139225.1. Taxonomy (NCBI): domain Eukaryota; kingdom Metazoa; phylum Chordata; class Mammalia; order Eulipotyphla; family Soricidae; genus Suncus; species Suncus etruscus. Next base: position 1,175,541 of record NC_064857.1, read on the forward strand.
CTCTAGTTTGGTCTTGTTTGAAAATGTTTTTAGTCTGTCCTCCCATATGAATGATAGTTTTGCTGGGTATTGGAGTCTAGGTTGGAAGTTTCTTTCATTCAGTCGTTTAAATATGTCATTCCACTGTCTTCTTGCTTGAATTATTTTGACTGGGAGATCTGGTTTGATTCTTATGTTCCTACCTTTGTACTTGAGGTTTTTTTCTCTCTTATTGCCTTAAGAAGTTCCTCTTTCTCTTTGTTTTTTGCCATTTGGATTACTATATGTCTTGGTGTCGGTTTATTAGGGTCTATTTTATTAGGGACTCTTTTGATTTCCTGGATTTGCCCTGAAGTTTCATTCCAGAGGGTGGGGAAGTTCTCTGCTATTATCTCTCTGACTACCTGTTCTTCCTCTCCCTATTTCCTCCCCTTCTGGTATACCCACGATTCTTAGATTGTTTCTTTTATCCTTGTTCATTAGGTACTGGACTTTTCCTTCCAGTGCTTTGCCTTTTATTTCTTTGTTGGTTTCTTGGTCATTTTTTGTTTGCAGTTTTCCTTCGAGTTCTTCAATGTGTTTCTCCAACTCTGTGTTTCTGCTAGTAAGGCTTGTTACTTTGTCTGTTAATTCCTTCATTTCTTTTTGTATGGACTCTCTCATGCTCTTTAACATTTCTTCTTTAATTTGGCTGATTCATTCCTCCATAGATATCTTATACTTACTAGCTAAGGTTTCTCTCATTTCTTTTATTGATTCTTGCATTCCTTCCTCATTGCTGCTTTTAGGTCTCCTTCCCACGGATTCGTGTGTTTTGGCGAACTTGTAAACTTGTTAGGGTTTGTCTCCATATCTTCAGATCTTAGGGTTCTCTTTGATTTACCCATATTTCTTTGTGTTTATTGGTGTGCTTTGGAGTGCTGTTCCTTCCAGTTTCAGCCTGTTTTGATTCCCTGTGGTGTGGGAATGGGTCCCCTCCCTGAGGGTGGATCTAGTGGTACTGTTGGGTGGGCTTGCTGCGGTTTGGCTCCTCCTGTACTCTTTCTGTGGCCTGATTCCTTGCTTTGCCCTATTGTTGTCAGCTAGTGCTGGGAGGCAGGAGATACCTGACGGGGGGCGGGGCACGGCCATTAGCGTAGTCGGCGTGGGTGAGCGGAGCTTCCCTACCCTCTGCGGGCAAGAGAAACCCAGCAGGAGTGGGGCAGCCGCTCGCGCGGTTGGCATGGGTGGGCAGAGCTTCTCTACCCTCAGGGGGGCAAGAGAAACCCAGCAGGAGCGGGGCTGCCGTTAGTGCGGTCGGCATGGGTGGGCAGAGCTTCTCTACCCTCCAAAGTCAGCCATTTCTTATTCACTCACTTGCTCACTGGGTAGCTTCAGAATGCAGTTTTTGGGGGTTCACTTCCCAGGGCTCTGAGGATAGCTTCAAGGATTCATAAAAGTCAGAGAAGCACAGGACAGTGTTCTCTTTAGGTCCTCAGTTTCCTCAAAAGAAGCATAGGAGGGCAGAGACTCCACAGGTGAAGCAATCAGCACTTCACCTGGCAGTCCCGACAGTCAGCCATTTCTTACTCACTCGCTCAGATGGTTGAAATTTTTTAGGTCATCGTGCTATCTTCATTTTCTGTGCATGGTATTTGCCTGCGAGGTTTCCCCATTGTCACGCTTGTAGTGTGTTTTTTCCTGCGTGTTGTGGTGGGGTTCATTTGTTAGAAAGAGTATGCAGCTCTTCTCCTGCCTCTAGTTGACAATCTATTTTGGGGGTGCTCTCCCTAGACCTCTGAGGAGACCTTCAGGTATTCAAGAGACACAGACAGGCACAGGAGAGATTTCCCTTGAAGTCCTCAGAGTGATCAAAGTCACAGTAGGGCAGATGAGCCAAAATTTTAAACTGTGAGAGTCAGAGAGCCATACCACACAGTTAACTGCCAAAACATACAAACACTCACACAAACGCATATAATTTTAACAATAATATAGTAAACACTTATTGCATTTTGCCATTTTGAGTGAGGGTAAAAATCCTGTTCGCCACCCCTGCTCTAGGGAGTTGGATTTCTTTGCCTTAGTCCAGAGGTCAGAGCAACTAGGATAAAGTGGTACCTACTGTGGACTGACAAATTAGTTCATAAACAGAGTCCTCCATCACCAAAATCTGTGTTATCTTCTTTGAGAGTATTATTAGAATCCCTCAGAGATGCTCTTCCCTAGGACTTTTGTTAGCACCATCTTCTTTTATAATGTGTGTGATGACCGAGTTCATTAGAACTACTAAACACTGCTTAGTTGATACCAAAACTATACCTTCCATTCTTTACCATGAACATGAATCTATAGTTTTTCAATTACTTTTAAACAGATAGAATTCACCAATCAGAGAAGCCAACAAAATCAACAGGAATCAACAAAAGTAAGCAGGCAAATTGAGCAAACCAAGAAATACTTGAAGTATAAAGTGTGCTTAAGCTCAATTATTTTATTAACTTTACTAACCAAAATACAAACTTACCAAAATAACACCTTCTTTTCACTTACATGTGATCCTCACTCCATCTATATAAATTATGTCAAACATTAACTTTGCAAATTGGAAGCCATTAAATTTGTAACCTATGCTTCCTAAAATCATAACAAAGATTTTTAATTATGTCTATACATTTACTTTCTCTGAAGGCAGGGTGATTGTTATTTCTAAAGTTCCTGACTTTTATACAGAGTGTAGAATTTTTGTATTTATTTTTGTTTTGTTTTATTTTAGTGCCACAACTGGCAGTGCTCATAATTTACTCCTGGCTCTCCATTTAGGTTAGAAATTCTTTGGGGGGGGGGGTTGGGTCACAACCGGCAGTGCTCAGGGGTTACTCCAGGCTCAATGCTCAGAAATCACTCCTGGCAGGCTCAGGGGACCATATGGGATGCTGAGATTAGAACAACTATTCTTCTGCATGCAAGCCAAATGCCCTACCTCCATGCTATCTCTCCGACTCCTCAGGTTAGAAATTCTCTGGTAAAAATCAGGGGACCATATATGGTGCCAGGGGTCAAACCTGGGTTAGCCATGTAAAAGTCAAGTGCATTATTTGCTGTGTGATATCTTCAGCCCTCATGAAGAATTTAGGTTTAATTTCTGATGTGAGTTCTTATTTTTTGGCAATTGAGAAGCACACCAGTCAGCATTCCGAGGTTACTCTTAGCCAGGGGTGGTGAACAAATTCGACACAAAGAGCCAAAATTTTAAACTGTGAGAGTCAGAGAAGCCGCACCACACACTGACCTGCCAAAACAAACACTCCCATAAAAGCATGTAATTTTAACAATAATCTATTAAACACATATTGCATTTTGCCATTTTGAGTGAGGGTAAAAATCCTGCAGGGATGGTGAGGGTGTGCTGCATTCTCCACATTAAGAACTCACGGCCAGATGTGACCCAACATGTGACACATGGGTCCCCGCTCACTGGCCCATGCAGTTGTTTCCCGAGGGCTGGGAGATGGGAGGACGCAGCCTGGGGCAGGACTCGGCGCTTGGAGATCTCTCCTCAGAGGTCCCTCTTCTCAGAAGCAGCAGAACAAAATCCAAACTTGGCAAAGAGCCACAGTATACAAAATAAGGAGAAGAGGCAAAGAGCCGCATTCATTTTGGCCGGGAGCTGCATGCGGCTTGAATGCCGCGTGTTCACCACCCCTGCAACTTAGCTCTAAACTAAAAAAAATTACTCTTGACATCCTTGGGGATGACAGGTAATGAGAACCCTGTTCAGCCACATGCAAGGCAAAGGCCCTACCAGCTATACAATTGCTGCATTGATCCATCTTGTCTTTTGCGAAGTTTCTTATTGACACTGGAACATAACAATGGCATTTTATATTTACATAATTATAGCAGAAATTATTGTTGAAGACTTTCAGTAATGTTTTCTTGTAATGGTAGTTCCAATTTGTTATGTCTGCTATGAGCTACAAGAATCCTGGGTCTGTGTGTGTGTGTGTGTGTGTGTGTGAGTGTGTTAATCTGAACATCCTGCTGCTGACTTTAAGTTCTCTTTTATATTCTAGCTAAATCCCATCCCCTATTGAGATAGCAAATAGTCGTATGTCTGAGAGATAAAGAAGCTACCAGTGCATTTAGCACTCAACTTTTATAGATGAAGACACTTACTTTTATGGATGAAGTCACTTACTAGCAAAGCTAAAAATAAAACTTTTTTTATATGTTTTTATTTCATGACACATTTTTCACTTGGCTTCCCATATGGAAAGTATCATACATCAGGAGTGACTGTAGAAAAGAGAACATTGCTGCTTTAAAGTGCAACACCACTTATATTAATTTTAAGGAATAGAAACCCAAGCACTTAAAGACTGAAAATAAAAGCCTGTGATGTCAAACAAATATCTTAAGTGTATAATATTTCTATTTAAAATAAGGATATGTTCTAGGATAAAATGCTAGGATACATTAATACATGCTAAGATACATTAGGAGAGGAAAACCTGGTATTGGAAAGACAGTCATGACTGACATATCAGGTAATGTGTGCTGTGTAGAAAATCCAGCCCTCTTGAGGAGAGGGAGATGGATACCTGGTAATGAGTGTTTCATTGAAATTATGTCGATGAGAAACCATTATTTATTTAACTTTATTGAAATACTGTGGCTTACAAAATTGTTTGTAATGCGATTACATTGGGCATTCAATGTCCCAGCTCTAATCCCAAAATCTGTGACTTTCCATGCACCATAACCCCCAGTTTTCCAACCCCCAAGCCTTCCCCTATGGAAGACATAATATAAATTTATTGTATATTGTTTGTTATAACAAAGAAAAAAGTGAAAATTAAAAAAAACTTTTAGTAAAAATATTTATGAAAATATTTAATTCAACACCATGGTTAAAAGGTTCACAATAGAGTTGTTCTTTTTTCCAGTTAGAAAGTTGTTCATGACTGAATTTCCATCAATGTACAACACCCTTCATAATTGCACTTTTCACACCATGAATTTCTCCAGTTTCCCACCCATCATGCCTGCCTCTGGGACAGACATCTTTTCTGTTGTTCATTTCTCTCTCTCTCTCTCTCTCTCTCTCTCTCTCTCTCTCTCTCTCTCTCTGTCTCTCTGTCTCTCTCTTTGTCTCTCTCTGTCTCTCTCTATTCCTTTTCTTTTTAGACAGTGTGGTTTACAATTTGTTGTAGGGTAATTATACAAATCACTCTATCTCCTTTCACACACAGTTCTTATCCAGAGTTAAACTTCTAACTATCATTGATATAGTGGTCTCTTCTGTGTTCTAACTAAACTTCATGCCTTTTTATGGTAGTCTTCCTACCATGGACTGGTCCTCCTGGCTCTTCTCTCTATTGTCTCAAGATATTATTACTATACTATCTTTTTATATATTCCACAAATATTCCACAGATTATTCTATATCTATCCCATTTCTTGTGGTTCATTTCACTCAGGTTAATGTTCTCTGTGTCCATCCCTGTTTAAGCAAATTTCATGACTTCATTTTTCTGAACAGCTGAACTCATAGTTTTACACTGTATAGATGAACCACTGTGTCTTTATCAACTCATCTATTGCAAACACTTGGGTTGTTATCAATCTCTGACTATTGTAAATAGTACTACAATTAGCATAGAAGTGGTGAGGGATATTTTTGTGTGTGTGTTTTGGGGCTCCTAGGACATATTCCTAGGATGGGTATTCCTATATCATATGGAAGCTCAACTTTTTGGTTTAATTTTTTTGGATTTTTGTTTTTAAATAATATTCACATTGTTTTCCAAAAATGATGAACCAGACAGCAATTCTACCAGCAGAAGTTGAGAGTCCCTACTCCCTTCATCCACACCAGCATTAATTGTTGTTCTTTGTGAAGTGTCCCAGCCCCTGTGGTATGAGATGATATATTATTGTTGTTTTGATTTGTATCTTCTTGATGATTAATTATGTGGAAAATTTTTCATATGCCTTTTGGCAATCTATATTTCTTCTTTGAGAAAAAGCCTGTTCATTTCTGGATGGGGGTTAAATTTTATTTTTCTTACTAAGGTCTACCAGTACTTCTTATATCTTAAACATTTATCCCTTATCATATGAGTATTGGGTCAATAGATTCTTAAATTGAGTAGGTTGTTATTGTATTCTAATCACCTTTTGAAGTAGTAGCATGTATATAATTTATCTCCTTTTAGCACCCAGTTCTTATCCAGAGTGATTATTTCCAACTACCACTGTCATAGTGGTCCTTTTCTACCACAACTGCTCTCCCCCACTATTTGTTCCAAGCTTCCTACCATAAATTTGTCCTTCTGGCCCTCATCTCTATTATTTCTGGATTCTATTACCATGCTATCTTTTTTATTTATATACCAAAATTAGTATGATTACTTTATAACACTTTGTTTTTGAAATTGAGATTATGGTATACACAGTTGTATCTTTTGTATGCATGCAATTTTATGCCTCTTCAAAATAAATATTAATCCATGCAAATAGCACTATAGTATCATTGTCTCTCCACAGAATTATACTTAGACACTTAGACACATTATTTTTTCACTTGAGTCCAAGGATTTATTTATTAGTTTTGCCTATTTACTTGTCATGATTCTCTATAGACATGTATGAATAGAAAATCCAGCACTTGCTTTGTTCTGATATTTTATTTACAATCAATCTCTCTGATTCCATCCATATGTTGTGAAAGATAACCTTCTTTTTTACACTTAACTATGTAGAATTTATTGTGTGTGTATAAAAGAAAGAATTTTCCTATCCACTTATCTGTCATTGAAAATAAAGCAATGCACATATGTATATAAATATATTTTTTGTTTTAATTTTTTGTTTGTGTGCATGTGTGTTCTTGGGATAGATTCCTAATGAGTAAAAGAAATCACTTTGTTTTTCATAGGGGCTAAATTAGTGCATTCTTTCACTATGGTATAGAGTTCTTTTTAATATTCATTGTTGGTTCTGAATTTTGTTATGTTGTGTCTGCTGTGAGGGGATGGCTCTTCATTTTGATTTGCATTTCCCTGATTGTAAGTTATTTTTAGCATTCTTCCATGTTCTTATTTATTGGTTAGCAATATGTCTTTTTTTTGTTTTGGTGAAGTGACTTATTGGTTTTTTCCCTATTTTTATATTATTTTTTGTTGAATTTTGTGATTATTCTATGTAACATGAACTTTAGCTCTGTGTTCCAATTCATGTGAAGGGGGATATATTTCTACTACATCATGTCATATTTTATTTTTAAGGCAATATTTTGTAGTTTTTTTGCATATATATTCTACCTCTTTAGATAAGTTGATTCTGAGGTACTTGCTTTTCTAAGGTACAATTGTGAATGGCATTGCCTTTTCAATATTTTCTTCATTACTTGTGTATAAGAGAGCCACAGGGTTTTGCATGTTACCGGTAATTTTGTAGCCTGACGTTATAGTTTAACTATCTTTTATTTCTATATTTTTTGTAGTCTTTAGGGTTTTCTAAATACAGTATCATATCATCTGCAAATAGTGAGAGTTTGTATTCCTCCCTTCCTATCTTGATGTTCTTAAATTACTTTTCTTGCCTAATTGCTATGGCAAGAACTTCCAATACTATATTGAACAGAGTAGAAAGAGTGGGCAATCTTATATTATACCTAATCTTAGAGGGAGATTAGCTTTTCCCTGTTAGTATAATTTTTATGGACTTTGATTATATTGAGGAATTGGCTTTGACTATATTGAAGAAAGTTACTTGAATTCTCATTTCATTGAGAGTTTTTTTATGAATTGGTGCTGGGTCTTACCAAATGTTTTCTCTGCATCTGTTGATGTGATCATATATATTTTTCTCTTATTGATATGATACTTATTCTGATTTATTTGCATAAGTTAAACCATTTGTGTATCTCTGGATGAATCCTACTTGGTCATGGTGTATGATCTTTTTGTTGCATTGTTGAATTCTATTTGATAGTATTTTTTGAGGACCTTTGCATCTATGTTCATCAAGGATATTGGCTTGTCTAAATTGTCTTTCACCATCATTGTTTATTTGAATTGGGTAGTTTTTATACTATTGCAGAGATTATTTTTATTTTATTTTAAATTAATAATTTTTATTAAATCACTGTGAGATACAATTACAAAGTTGTTCATAATTGGGCTTCAATCATACAAAGTTCTAATACTCATCCCTTCATCAGTGCACATTTCTCAATTCCAATGTCTCCAGTTTCCCTCTTACTTTCCCCCTTCCCACATACCTACAATGGCAGACTTTTTTCTTCTCTTTCTCTCTTCCTTTTTTCCTTTTAGACACTGTGGTTTTCAATACTGTTACTGAAGTACAATACTAAGCATTATGCATATTACTTTATCTCCTTTCAGCACCCAATTCTTGTCTAGATGATAATTTCCAACTCTCACTTTCATACTGGCCCCTTCCCCACTCTAAGTACACTTTCCCCTTTTTGTGGCGAGCTTGTTACCATAAACTAGTTCTCCTGGCCTCCATTTCTCTTGCTTTTGGGGATTATTACTATTATATCCTTTTATTTTCTGTCCCACATTCTGTGTCATCGTTCTATGTCTGCACAAAAGGATATTTTTGCACATTTTTCTCTTCTACATTATTGTCAATATGTAACAATACAAAAGAACACCATGCATTTTGTATCCTATTTTTCTCTATAATTTACTATCTCCAAGAGGCTTTTGGTAGAATTTTTAGGGCTATCTACATATAACACACTGTTGAGAAAAGTGATAATTAGATTGCTACTTTATCAATTTGAGTTTCTTTGGTTTTTCTTTCTTGAACAAGAAAGTATTGTGGCAAGATGTATCTCTATTTTTTAATATTATTTTACTGGTTTATTTTGTTAATGGCATTTCCACCCCCACATTTTAAGCCTGCTGATAAATTTAAAAGTTCTCACACATACATCTATTCTTTATCTACTTAGTCCTGAGATAAGGAAAATACATATCACACATAAATATTAATGAGTTTTGTAAATTTTTGGTTGTAGTAAATTTTTGATTCACACTTGGGTAAGAGAAACTTTCCTAATTTTCCTAATTCAAAATGAACTAATTTTGAATTAGAACTCATAAGAATTTATAGTATTTTCTTTGGATATCTTTTTTTTTTTTTTTTTTTTTTTTTTTGGTTTTTGGGCCACACCCTGTGACGCTCAGGGGTTACTCCTGGCTATGCGCTCAGAAGTTGCTCCTGGCTTCTTGGGGGACCATATGGGATGCCGGGGGATCGAACCGCGGTCCGTCCTAGGCTAGCGCAGCAAGGCAGGCACCTTACCTCCAGCGCCACCGCCCGACCCCTCTTTGGATATCTTTACACAGAAAATGTTGAGTATATAATGTTGATGTTTGTAACTCACTGTTTTTAAAAAAGACATTCTAAGAATTTTAATCTAAAAGAAGGAAATGAAAAATCATTGGAATTCTTACACAAATCACCTATTCTTTTTGGGATATAACTTCAGGACTCTTTGTACTTGTGTTAATTGGTGGGTTGTGTGTTCCACAATCCCCACAGGGGAAAAGGAAATCTCATGCTCCCAGTCATGTAAGACAAGAAACGTTGGTCCTGTAGTAATCCCCCACAATAAATAATCTACACAATTTGATAGGTTTAGCAGGCAAAAAACTTACACTGCAAGCTGTTCACCCATAAGCCAGTCACTCCACTATACGGAACCATGAGACTAGATGGGAGCTCTCAGCTCAAGCCTCCTGAGTAGCCTTTATTCAGACCAAACAAACCCCACTCTCAAGGGGAGGGAGAAAAACCAGTTGAGAAGGCAATGATGAAACAAAACCAAAGGAAACCAATTGAGATACATAATAGGACCAATTCAAAGGCCTCTACCAACATATTTGTGTCCCTCTTCTTAGAAGGAGAAGATTTTCCCCATATATCCAATATAATGTTCCTTCCATGTTTTCCTATCTCTACTCATATCAGCTCTTCACAAACCTTCTTGCCATTTTTCAAAAAAAAAAAGTATCATCCATCTTTACTTTCCTTCAAGTCTATTGCACTTGTTTCACTGTGACTTTCTAGAACTTCCATTTTAGTGAGAAAAAGAGACAACTCACAGAACTAGAAGCATTATATAATAATATAAGTTCAGAAAAATTTAGAAGCATAGTATTTAGCTCATAAAATTTTCAAAATAAATTAGAATGCTAATTTATTAGATAGTAGATTATTTAATGCAAATTAGTAGTAAACAAGTATAGTTTTGAGTATAAAGTGAACTTCCTTAGAGAAAGGCCATTTAGATCAATTGCTTTGAAATTGCATAGTCAAGCATTGGATAATATATAAACTACCAATTTCATTGATGCTCATATAGAAACAGTGGCAATACAAGTTGATGTTTTTCTCCCCTATGTATTCACTGCAAAGTTAGAATCCCATCTCATATTTTACTTTCTGCCAATATGTTTTTGAGATTCAACTATATTTGACACAAATGTGGTTTTTTTTGTCACAAAAAATTTGTCACAGAAATTATGACAAAAAATGATAGTATAGTAATAATACCAAATGTCCTTTTTATCAGTAAATAATATTGCAGGAGGAGATGTTTGAGGAATAAATACAGATTCTCAGATCAGTAGAATAGGCTTGAGTACTCAGAGAATGTTCCCCAGACATACAATCACTTAATTTTTGATAAAGGGGCAAGAAATCCTAAATGGATCAAGGAAAACCTCTTCAACAAGTGGTGTTGGCACAACTGGTTAGCCAATTGCAAAAAAAGAGAACTCAGACCCCTAGCCAATACCATGTATAAAGGTATAATCCAAATGAATTAAAGACCTTGATATCAGACCTGAAACCATAAGGTATATAGAACAGCATGTAGGTAAAACACTCCATGACATTGATACTAAAGGCATCTTTAAGGAACAAACAGCACTCTCCAAACAAGTGGAAGCAGAGATAAACAGATAGGAATATATTAAGCTGAGAAGTTTCTGCACCTCAAAGGAAATAGTACCTAGGATACAAGAGCCACCCACTGAATGGGAGAAACTATTCACCCAATACCCATCAGATAAGGGGCTAATCTCCAAAATATACAAGACACTGATAGAACTTCACAAGAAAAAATATCTAATACTATCAAAAATGAGGAGGAAAAATGAACAGACACTTTGACAAAAAAGAAATACAAATGGCCAAAAGACACATGAATAAATGCTCCACATCACTAATCATCAAGGAGATGCAAATCAAAACAATGAGGTATCATCTCACACCACAGAGACTGGCAAATATCACAAAGAACAAGAACAATCGGTGCTGGGGGGGTGTGGAGAGAAAGTAACACTGATTCACTGCTGGTGGGAATGCCGATTAGTCCAGCCTTTATGGAAAACGATATGGATATTCCTCAAAAAAACTAGAAGTTGAGCTCCCATATGATCCAGGTATACCACTCCTAGGGATATACCCCAGAAACAAAAAAATACAATTCAAAATGCCCTTCATTGCAGCACTATTACAATAGCCAGGCTTTGGAAACAATCAAGATGCTCTTTAACAGATGAATGGCTAAAGAAACTGTGGAATATAAACATATATAACAGGTGGTATATATGTATATATACAGCCTACACATGAGCTGATGTCATAAAATTTTTCTAAACATGGATGTACATGGAATCTATTATGCTAAGTGAAATAAGTCAGAGGGAGAGAGATAGATGCAAAATAGTATCACTCATCTATGGTTTTTAAGAAAAATAAAAGGCATCTTTCATAAGAATTCTCAGAGACAATAGAGATGAGGACTGGAAGGTCCAGCTCACGATATGAAGCTCACCACAAAGAATAGAAAGTGCAGTTAGAGAAATAATTACACTGAAAACTAACATAACATTGTGAATGAATGATGGAAGTTGAAAGCCTGTCTCAAATACAGGTTGGGGGGTAGGGAGGTGGGAGATTTGGGTCATTGATGATGGGAATGTTGCACTAGTGTTAACAGTCTTTATACGACTGAAACCCAAGTACAATCATGTTTGTAATCAAATTGTATCAATAAAGATATTAATAAAAAACATAAAAAATGAAAATAAAAAAACAATCTGAGAGTAAGGTACACCGAGAAGTAGTATGGTTAAGAGGGAAATGAAATGAAAGCAAAATCAGGGACTTTAGAAATGGGAGAGGTAGGAGTTGAAGTACAAATTATAAGGGGATTAATAGTCATACCAAAATAGTTGCTAACAGATTGAGAGACTGACTAACCGTCTAACAGAAAAAGTGACCTGGCATGTACACTTTCAAGAGGCCACAGAGATGGCCTCATTTACATAGACCTTCACTTCCCCCATAGGTAGGGTAGGAGGTTAACGGATGATTTCTTATGTATCTTGATCCTTTAAAACTCAGGGATTAATTAAAGTGGTGGGCTCTGTGCTTTAAAAGGAGGTACTGAGGGGCCGGAGAGATAGCACAGCGGTGTTTGCCTTGCAAGCAGCCTATCCAGGACCTAAGATGGTTGGTTCGAATTTCTGCATCCTATATGGTCCTCTGTGCCTGCCAGGAGTAACCCCTGAGTGCCGCTGGGTGTGGCCCAAAAACCAAAAAAAAAAAAAAAAAAAAAAAAGAAGTACTGAGCAAATACCATATATTTCAGTGTTGTCAAGATGATAGGACATTGTATAACAGCTTCAAGGACCAGCCAGGACAAAGAAAGATGATTCAGCAATCAAGATGAATATAACACCGTGCTACAGTGGAAAAAATAGAACCAGCTAAAATAATGGGCACAACAAAATAAAACCAGCAAAAGAATTCTATGAAGAGTGTTCTTTCTCCTCATATAGGCATTGGAAAACAGCCAGGTTATACAAGTTGAATTGACACCAAAGCTTAAAGGGGTGAGAAAGAAATGACCATAGAGAGCCAGAGAAACCTTCAAGCTCTTTCAGCAAAGTCTAAATAGGTATTTGAATATCTTAGAGCTTGTGTAAATGATTTATGATTTCCTATGGAACAGTCACAGAAAGATGCTTTTATATCAATATAGTTTATTAACTAACCTTGCATGTCCTAAAACAATAAATATGCTTCTCACTAATAATGATTGAATTTTGCAACTACTTCTATAGTGAAGTAGGGGGTAAAATTGATGGTAACAGGACCAAACAGTCGTATGAACATTGTGGAAATAAAAAATGATCAGACTTAAACACCAAACCCAAAGTCAACTACAACAGCATCAATGCCCAAGCTACAACAAGCTGTACAAGAGGAAACCAGTTACACTAGGAGTCCAGGGAGCAAAGGAGGGAGATATGGTATGCATGCTGGGAACATGAGTGGAGTGAGGGCAATAATGGTGGTGGGAATGTCCCTGATTCATGGTCACTATGTACCTTAAATATTACTATGAAAGATTTGTAATTCACTTTGGCCACAATAAAAATAGACTTCATATTCACAGAAATTAAGATGAACAGTTAATGGACCTGAAATAGGGGCACAATGAGGATTAAGAAAACAAGACAAGAAAGATATAAAAGAGAAAAGCACAGGGATCAATGGGTTTCCAACCTCCTGGACTGTGAACCCAGACTGTCCTTTAGGCACAGTATTTATTGTTTAGAACAAGTAAGCACAGGATGTAAGGACAAGAAGAAGCAGAAGGACAAACAGACAGCTGCCTATTTATGCTTATTTAATCTATCTATGTCTTTACATATCAATGGTGCATATGCCAGGGGCAGCTAAAGAAAAAAAAAGTCTCTGGATTGTCTTCTTTTGGAAGAGGTGACAGGTAAAGTGAATACAGCACACCCACAAACAGTGTGCTCTCTATGGATTCAGGCCCGCTTGTACGTAATTAAAGTTTCCCTAAATCACTTTTCAGCCCCTCTCCTCAGACAATCATCTTTCTATTTAAGCATATTTATTTCCTAAATGTCTTTATATCCAACAAATGAAAAGTTTAATTGGGCATCAAAAAGCTCTGTTGTGATTTGTTGGCAATGACAAAAAGCTTTCTCTATAATGGCAAGTTACTTCACAAGAAAATTGTTCCAAGCAAAACTAACTTTAGTCTAAGTACTCTATAATGCATGAAAACACATTTAAAAGAAAATAGTTTAGAAAAATCTCTCAGTAGATAATCATTCAGATCACTTAAGTGGGGTTGAGCCTTTAACAGTCAATAGATTATTTCTCCAAAGAAAGATTTTCTTGGAAAAAGAAGATTGCTTTTTTTGTGGATGATGAGATTTTTAAGAAAATGGCTTGTGCTTAAGATTTATCAAAGTTATAGTTTGTTCTTTGGACTTATCAAAATACCTTTTAAATTTTAACCTTGAAAATGTGTTTGGGCAGGTTGGGGAGGAGAAAATGGGAAAGTTTGATGGCAGCAAAAGTTGCACTGGTGAAGGGGGGGTGTACATTCTGAAACCCAACTATAAACATGTTTGTAACCATGGTGCTTAAATAATATATCTTAATAAAGACCTTAAGATGCTTAATAAATATCTTAAAAAAAAGAAAATGTGTCTGGGTTTTGATTCAATATTTACCAAGAATAGCTAACATGCAAATCTAGCTAGATATTTGCCAATCAAGTATTGTGAGATTAGTTTTGGAACTTTTCTTAATTGTTCTTAAAGACATTTGAATTCACTATAAACAAAGACAATAAGGAACTCCTTTTAAGTTTTGTATTCAATTTTTTAATTATTTAAATAATTGTAATAATTATTTAGCAGACTAATTATGTCTAAATTAGAGTATTTGATCATTTATTTACAAATCATTTCAGTAAGTCATATTACCTTTTAAAGGGTCCATTAAAGCCCACCGCCTCAAATAAAGACCACGAACCTTCAGAGACTACAATCAGCAGTGTGAGGTTTATTGATCCAGAGCAAGATCCACCATCTCCTGACGCAGCAAGTACGTTAGAGGACCCTGAACCCTGAAACTCAAGGGCCTTTTTAGTCATCCATATGATAATATGGTTTCAAACTTTAAACATTTCATTGGTTCACACAACTGTTACAATTCAAAACAACCAACAATACAGCTTAAAAAGGCACAATTCCTTGACAATCCCAAACCCCCTTTGATGCTAGCCACCTTAGCCCTCATCCTGATGGTCTGAAAGATATATGGCCTGTACCCTCCAGAAGGCCCTTAAGAGGGTCCTGATCTGGCAGGGTGGGGGCCTTGTTTCAAATTTCTCTTAGGAGGGACATTGGCTAATGGTTACCAGGGCAGTAGGTCAGTTTATGTCTCAAGGTGAAATTCCAGATCAATAGCATCAAGAAGGTGGGGTGGAGAAAGGCTTAACAGGCATCCATCACTTATCTGAGTTATTATAACATCTATTTCATAAATTTTCCCCTAACATTATCATTTCTATATAGCTGTTATGAGAGATAGTTATTTCACTCATTTTCTAGGTAAAGGTGACTAGATTGTTCAGTTAGTAAATGGCTCATAATATTGGTCTGTGCTGAATAAAACCATAATTTTCTACTTCACATTATTCATTTATTCAACATTTCTTCAATGAAGAAATAGAATTTCAAGAGTTTTTGGTCAGAGATATTTGAGCTTTCTACAAATAGTTTCTTCAATTGTTATTAGTCAAAGTCCTCAAAAGTTGCCCCTATTGTTTTTGTTTTTGTTTTGTTTTTGTTTTGTTTTTGTTTTGTTTTTGTTTTGTTTTGTTTTGTTTGTTTTGTTTTGTTTGTTTTGTTTTGTTTGTTTTGTTTTGTTTTGTTTGGCCACACTCGGCCTTGCTCAGGGGTTACTTCTGGCTGTCTGCTCAAAATAGCTCCTGGCAGGCACGGGGGACCATATGGGACACCGGGATTCAAACCAACCACCTTTGGTCCTGGATCTGCTGCTTGCAAGGCAAACGCCGCTATCCTATTTCTCCAGGCCCAAAAGTTGCCCCTATTAATTCTTTCAAATAAAAAGAAAGCCTGTGATTCTATGACAGGTTTAATTCAGAACATAGAATGGGAATAAGTACAAATAAGTATATATCAGTGCTACGTACTGTTTTTGGATTCCTAAGGTAATTTAGGTAAAGTGTAAATCAAATTAGTCAAATCAAATTAGACATAAAATTGAGTTACCTTAATCACATCATGCACTCACAAAATCAACAATATTACAATAATATTGTCTAAAAGGGACAGCCACAATAATTTGCAACATTTTCCACCCAATTCTTCATTCTTAGAAACCTCTAAAGTCAGAGAAATTTTCTCTAGTAGAAAATTTTAAAAGACCCATTTTATTTTTTCTGGACTCCCAACCATTAAGAAAACAAAGGCATTCTCCTCCCTTAGCCAAATCTCTCCTTCCTCTCCTTCAATGTGTAAAGGACCCTCCGGGATCACTCTGCCCTACCCTGCCCAGCAGGAGTTTGTTTTGGGGTTACAGACAATAAACTCTCTAGGGAAAGGGGGCTGGGAAAGTTTCCCTTTTCAGAAAAGGAAAAAATTCTAATCATACTATAGCCTGCTTGGATTGTTTTTATTTTATCTTTTTTCTTTTCTCTTTCCAGCCAATTTTTAACCTAAAAAGTGGCAAGGAAAATAGCTTCCATGATCTTTTTGATTCTGCCCTCCCTCTCTCTATATATACACATGTAGATAACTTCGTCTTCCTCTGCTCTCAACTAAGCATGGCAGGAAAGTGGCTGAGATTGGTTTCAAAGACTAGACTTTCTCCAGGACAAATTTAGGTCCTGTTGGCCTTTGAGAGAAGTTGGAGTTTCCATCTTCTACCCCTATCATTCTCTGCCCTGTCTTTAATAGTGCAACCAGACTTGCAAATACAAAGACACTCACAGGCCAACACAACACACAATTTCTGCTGAACTTGCACCAAATTCCACCAACCCTAAGGGGAGGTGGCTTTCTCCTTAGAATTTTCTCTTCATGTTCTGACCAGACAAGGCAGAGAAACCACAGATCGACAGACATAAAGACAGAAATACAGAGTGATGGAATTCCCAGTGGGAGTTAAACCCATGAGGGCCCATGTTGCAACCAAACCCACATATCACTCCAGGCACCTGACACATAGACAAGCACTGGAACCCCTGGTGAGACTAGAACAAAGAGATTCCCTAAGGGACTCAAACTCGCATATCACCCCTAGTGCACCCCTAGGGTGGGATTCAAACCTGACACCCTGGGAGGACTAGGGCATCCCTCTAGCTTCCAGCCCTGGGGAGCAATATTATGTCTGGCTTCTTCCCTTTAGAGCTTTCCGTGGAGCTCCATTTCCTCAGGCTTTTACATAACTTGAAGGTGTCCCAGTGTATGTTCATGGGACCTAGGGAGTCTTGTTGGTGACTGAGTCATTGAAAGTTCTCTCCCAACAAGACCCCAAAAGCTAGGGTCTGGAATCGAAGGATGAGATAACACAACTGAAATAGAGTTTAATACTTTCATCTGTCTGCCAAAAATGCCCCACACTGGCCAGCCAAGGTTACATTTTCTTCTCTGTCATTTAGCTATTTTCTAACCAATCAGATACCTAAATGTGGTCTGAGCCCAGGCCAGGGAAATGGGAATGGAAATGATGTACCCTATTATAAGATCTGAATACCAAAACATTTCTCAACTGACACAAGGATAGAACTATCCAATCTTTAGATGCTATGTGGTGGTATTTAAAAGTAGAATCATAGCATGCCAAGTCACTAACTCACTGAAGAGGCAATAGTTATATCTGTTTGAGACTTTCCTATGAGATAGCAGTATCTTTCACCTAGTCAAACCCTAGAAATGTGAGTCCATCATAGTAGCTCACATCACTCATTTGTATGCAGTTCTACATGTTAGCTACTGTTAGCAGCCTTATTTAACTTACAAGGACATGATTCAGAACGCATTTTCACAGCAGTCTTGGTACTCAAACCTAGACTGCTTGCTCCAAAGTAGATCCCAAAACGTCTACTCTGTCTCTGTCTTCCTTATGAGTACAGATATAAAAAATTAATCACTTGTATGCTTCTTTTTCAAGCCTTTTCTAAAGTGGCACTATAGTGCTCTTCAGAACACAGGTTTATCATCTCAGAGACAGACAAGCATGCTGTTCAACTAATTAAGTTCAATATCAGATAACTTCTGCTAACAAGAAACTACTGTATACATGATGCCCATGAAAAGTAGGAAACAGAAAGAACATCGATTTCAGCATCAAATTTGGAAAATATACTACTATTCATTTCAAATATAAATAAAATATAATAAGTAAATATAGATAATATTTTAAAGGCAGGGTAAAAGCCCTTGTTCATTCCTAAGCATACTATGATAAATTATACAGTATTATATTACATATGTTCATTGGCATCTTTCATCTTTGTACACCTATAAATAAATAGGAAAAATTGAATTATAGTACTTGACCTATTCCTGACCCAGACTCATTGAGAATAATAAAATAAAGGATAACTTACTTGTTTTAGGTAAGTACTTGAAATAAATTGTATGTATTTATTTACTGAATTCTAAATAATAATGCAGGTAACTGAAGGTCCCAACATACAACAAGAAGACAGCCTAAACAAGAACCTTGATTTTTTTACTGAGCTAATTTTTTTTTTACTGAGATGACTTTTTTTTAATGAGCTGATTTCTAATGGGTTTTCCACATTTTGAAGAATTAATTAGTACCTAAAGTCAGCACATGATTTTCCAATGGGAAAATTCAGAGCATAAAAAATAAAAACAGGAGGTTGGAGAAATAGTTAGTGGTAAGGCATTTGCCTTCCATGTGGCAGACTCAGGCTCAGTCCTTGGCATCCATTGGTTGGTCCCCTGAGCAATGCTAGGAGTAGATTCTGAGCATAGAACCATGAGTAAGTCCTCAGTACTTCTAGGTGTGAAATCTATTACATAGAAATCTATTCCCATGTTGTCTCTGGAATTTTTATCGTCATACAGCTACAAGCTCATTTTAGAAGTTTTTCAGGCTGCCAAGTTCATGTTTAACAAAATTACAAAGGTACACAGCATTGTCCAATAGGCTTATAAATAAAACACAAAGTGTCAGTTAATCATTCTGGATCAGGTCTCCCAACATAAAATTAAATCTGTATACAAATAAATCTATACATGTAAACCCTTACATTTTTAGATAGAGCCCAACAGTCTGTAAACACTTGGCAATAGAATTGTTGGCATTTGTTTCTTAAAATTGATGTGTTAAGCATCTAATGTAAAATATCTAAAATTGTATATAAAATATGTATAATGAAATACTACCTGATTGTAAGCAATTCATGCAATTTACCATACATAAATGAATCTGGAAAGTATGCTAAGTAAAATTACACAGCATGAGAGGGAGAGATGAAGAATGATATGTCAGATGTGGAATTTAAGGAGGCATAGTAAGGAAATAAGCAGCCTAAGCCAACAGAAACTGGAAATTAC